>NW_028227303.1:124248-237364 GCF_978045245.1 Mus caroli | reverse complement strand
TTAAGTGTTTCTCGCCATATTCTGGGGTCCGTTAGTGTGAATTATTAATTTTCACGTTTTTCACATTTTCTCGGCATATTCTGGATCCTGCAGTGTGATTTTCTCATTTTCCACCTTTTGCAGGGTTTCTCGCCATATTTGGGGTCCTACAGTGTGAGTTTGTTATTTTCAACTTTTTTCAGGGTTACACGCCATATTCTGGGTCCTACAGCATGTATTTTTAATTTTCCACGTTTTCAGGGTTTCTAGGCATAAGCTGGGTCCTACAGATTGATTATTCCTCATTTTCCACCCTTTTCAGGTTTTCTTGCAATATTCGGGGTCCTTCAGTGTGAATTTTAATTTTCTACTTTTTTCAGGTTTTCTCGCCATATGCTGGGGTCCTACTGTGTGATTTTTCTCATTTCCATGTTTTTCAGGGTCACTTGCCGTATTCCAGGTCCTTCAGTGTGAATTTTTTTCCACGGTTTTCAGTATTTCTCGCCATATCTGGGTAATAATTGTGAATTTTTAATTGTCCACTTTTTTCATGGTTTCTCACCATATTCTGTGTCCGACTGTGTGAATTTTTAATTTTCAGGTTTTTCATGGTTGTTTGGCATATTCTGGTTTCTGCAGCTGTGATTTTCTCATTTTCCACATTTTTCAAGTTTTTTCATATTTCTGGGTCCTACAGTGTGATTTTCTCTTTTTTCACCTTTTTCATGTTTTCTTGCCATATTTGGGGTCCTTCAGTGTGAGTTTTTACATTTCTAATTTTTCAGGGTTTCTCGACATATTATGGGTCCTACAGCGTGTATTTTTAATTTTCCACGTTTTTCAGTGTTTCTCAGCATATTCTGGGTCCTACAGTGTGATTTTCTCAATTTTGAAATTTTTCAAGTTTTTTCACATATCTTGGTCCTACAGTGTGATTATTCTCATTTTCCAACTTTTTCAGGTTTTCTAGCCATATTCTGGGTCCTACAGTGTGAATTTTGAATTTTCCTCGTTTTTCAGGTTTTCTCGCCATATTCTGGGTCCTTCACTGTGAATTTTTAATTTTCCACTTCTTTCAAGTTTTTTGTAATATTATGGGTCCTACAGTGTGATTTTCTCATTTTCCACCTTTTTCAGGTTTTCTCGCCATATTCGGGGTCCTTCAATGTGAGTTTTTAATTTTCTACTTTTTTCAGGGTTTCTCGCCATATTCTGGGTCCTACAGAGTGTATTTTTAATTTTCCACGTTTTTCAAGGTTTCTCGGCATATTCTGGCTCCTACAGTGTGATTTTCCCATTTCCTCGTTTTTCAGGTTTTCTTGCCATATTCCAGGTCCTTCAGTCTGAATTTTTAATTTTCCACGTTTTTCAGTATTTCTCGCCATATTCTGGGCACGTTTTTCAAGTTTTATCGCTATTCTGTGTCCTACAGTGTGATTATACTCATTTTCCACCTTTTTCAGGTTTTTTGCCATATTCGGTGTCTTTCAGTGTGAGTTTTTAATTTTCTACTTTTTACTGTGTTTCTTGCAATATTCTGGCTCCAAAAAGCATATTTTTATTTTTTCTCGTTTTTCAGGGTTTCTTGGCATATTCTGGGTCCTACAATGTGATTTTCTCATTTTCCACTTTTTTTAAGTTTTTTCGCATTTCTATGTCCTACAGGTTGATTTTCTCATTTTCCACATTTTTCAGGTTTTCTCGCCATATTCCGGGTCCTTCAGTGTGAGTTTTTAATTTTCTACTTCTTTCAGGGTTTATTGCCATATTCTGAATCCTACAGCGTGTATTTTTAATTTTCCACGTTTTCAGGGTTTCTGGCATATTCTGGCTCCTACTGTGCGATTTTCCAATTTTTGACTTTTTTCAAGTTTTTTTCCCCAATTCTCCGTCCTACAGTGTGATTTTCTCATTTTCCACCTTTTTCAGGTTTTCTCAGCATATTCTGGGTCCTGCAGTGTGAATTTTTAATTTTCCACGTTTTTCAAGGTTTTTTCCATATTCTGGTCCTATAGTGTGAATTTTTATTTTTCAATATTTTTCAGTGTTTATCATCATATTCTGGGTCCTACAGTGTGAATTTCTCATTTTCCACCTTTTTCAGGGTTTCTTGCCATATTCTAGGTTTTTCAGTGGGAGTTTTTAATTTTCCATGTTTTTAAGTTTTTTTTTTCATCATATTCTCAGTCCCACAGTGTGATTTTTTCATTTTCAAACTTTTTCAGGTTTTCTCGGCATATTCTGGTTCCTACAGTGTGAATTTAATTTTCCACATTTTTCAGTGTTTCTCGCCATATTCTGGGTCCCACAGTGTAAATTTTTAATTTTCCACGTTTTTAAGGTTTTTTTTTAGTAATATTCTTGGTCCGACAGTGTGAATATTTAATGTTTCACTTTTTTCAGCGTTTCTCGGCATATTCTGGGTCCTACAGTGTGATTTTCTCATTTTCCACATTTTTCAAGTTTTTTCGTAATTCTGGGTCCTACAGTGTGATTTTCTCATTTTCCACCTTTTTCAGCCTTTCTAGCCATTTTTCGGGTCCTTCAGTGTGAGTTTGTAATTTTCTAAGTTTTTCAGGGTTTCTCGCCGTATTCTGGGTCCTAAACGTTGTATTTTTAATTTTTCACGTTTTCAGGGTTTCTTGGCATATTCTGGGTCCTACAGTGTGATTTTCTCATTTTCGATATTTTCAAGTTTTTTCGTAATTCTGGGTCCTACAGTGTGATTTTCTCATTTTCCACCTTTTTCATGTTTTCTCGCCATAATTGGGGTTCTTCAGTGTCAGTTTGTAATTTTCTACTTTTTTCAGGATTTCTTGCCATATTTGGGGTCCTTCAGTGTGAGTTTTTAATTTTCTACTCTTTCAGGGTTTCTTGCCATGTTCTGGGTCCTACAGTGTGTATTTTTCATTTTCGACGTTTTTCAGATTTTCTCACAATATTCTGGGTTCTTCAGTGTGAAGTATTAATTTTTCAAGTTTTACAGGTTTTTTCTTCATATTCTGGGTCCTACACTGTGATTTTTCTCATTTCCACGTTTTTCAGGTTTTCTTGCCATATTCCAGGTCCTTCAGTGTTAATTTTTAATTTTCCACGTTTTCAGGGTTTCTCGGCATATTCTGTGTCCTGCAGTGTGATTTTCTCATTTTTATGGTTTTTCAAGTTTTTTGGCAATTCTGGGTCCTACAGTGTGATTATTCTCATTTTCCACCTTTATCAGGTTTTCTCGACATATTTGGGGTCTTTCAGTGTGAATTTTTAATTTTCTACTTTTTTCAAGGTTTCTCGCCATATTCTGTGTCCTTCAGTATGAGTTTTTAATTTTCCTCGTTTTTCAGGTATTCTCGCCATATTCCGTGTCCTTCACTGTGAATTTTTTAATTTTCCACATTATTCAGGTTTTTTCGTCATATTCTGGGTCTTACAATGTGATTTTCTCATTTTCCTCATTTTTCAGGTTTTTTCGCCATATTTGGGGTCCGTCAGTGTGAATTTTTAATTTTCTACTCTTTCATGGTTTCTCGCCGTATTCTGGGTCATTCAGTGTGAGTTTTTTTTTTTTTTTTTTTTTTTTTTTTTTTTTTTTTTTTTTTTTTTTTTTTTGGTTTTTACGAGACAGGGTTTCTCTGTATAGCCCTGGCTGTCCTGGAGCTCACTTTGTAGACCAGGCTGGCCTCGAACTCAGAAATCCGCCTGCCTCTGCCTCCCGAGTGCTGGGATTAAAGGCGTGCGCCACCACGCCCGGCTTCAGTGTGAGTTTTTAATTTTCCTCGTTTTTCAGGTATTCTCACCATATTCTGGGTCCTTCAGTGTGAATTTTTATTTTTCCACGTTTTTCAGGTTTTTTCGTCATATTCTGGGTCCTACAGTGTGATTTTCTCATTTCCAATTTTTCAGGTTTTCTTGACATATTCCAGGTCCTTCTGTGTGAATTTTTAATTTTCCACATTTTTCAGGTTTTTTCGTCATTTTCTGGGTCTTACAGTGTGACTTTCTCATTTTCCAAATTTTTCAGGTTTTCTCGACATATTTGGGGTCCTTCAGTGTGAGTTTTTAATTTTCTACTTTTTCAGGGCTTCTCTCCATATTCTTGGTCCTACAGCTTGTATTTTTAATTTTCCAGGTTTTCAGGGAATCTAGGCATATTCTGGGTCCTGCAGTGTGATTTTCTCATTTTTGAGGTTTTTCAAGTTTTTTCCCAATTCTGGGTCCCTCAATGTGATTATTCTCATTTTCCCCATTTTTCAGGTTTTCTCGCCATATTTGGGGTCCTTCAGTGTGAGTTTTTAAATTTCTACTCTTTCAGGGTTTCTCGCCATATTCTGGGTCCTTCAGTGTGAGTTTTTAATTTTCCTCGTTTTTCAGGTTTTTTCACCATATTCCGGATCCTTCAGTGTGAATTTTTAATTTTCCACCTTTTTCAGATTTTTTCTCATATTCTGGGTCCTACAGTGTGATTTTCTCATTTCCACTTTTTCAGGTTTTCTTGCCATATTCCATGTCCTTCAGTGTGAATTTTTAATTTTCCACGTTTTTTAGTATTTCTCGCCATATTCTGGGTAATGCAGTGTGAATATTTAATTTTCCACTTTTTTCATGGTTTCTCCCTTATTCTGTGTCTGACAGTGTCAATTTTTAATTTTCATGTTTTTCAATGTTTCTCGGCATATTCTGGGTCCTGCAGTGTGATTTTATTATTTTGGACGTTTTTCAAGTTTTTTCGTAATTCTGGGTCCTACAGTGTGATTTTCTCATTTTCCAACTTTTTCAGGTTTTCTGGCCATAATTGGGGTTCTTCAGTGTCAGTTTGTAATTTTCTACTTTTTTCAGGGTTTCTTGCCATATTTGGGGTCCTTCAGTGTGAGTTTTTAATTTTCTACTCTTTCAGGGTTTCTCGCCATAAACTGTGTCCTATAGTATGTATTTTTCATTTTCCACATTTTTCAGGTTTTTTCTTCATATTCTGGGTCCTACACTGTGATTTTCTCATTTCCACGTTTTCAGGTTTTCTTGCCATATTCCAGGTCCTTCAGTGTGGATTTTTAATTTTCCACGTTTTTCAGTATTTCTCCCCATATTATGGGTAATACAGTGTGAATTTTAATTATCCACTTTTTTTCATGGTTTCTCGCCATATTCTGTGTCCAACAGTGTGAGTTTTTAATTTTCACGTTTTTCAGTGTTTCTTGAAATATTCTGGGTCCTGCAGTGTGATTTTCTTATTTTCCACCTTTTTCAGGTTTTCTCTTCATATTTGGGGTCCTTCAGTGTCAGTTTGTATTTTTCTACTTTCTTCAGGGTTTCTCACCATATTCTCGATCCTACAGTGTGATTTTCTCATTTTCCACCTTTTTCAGGTTTTCTCGCCATGTTTGGGCTCCTTCACTGTGAGATTTTAATTTTCTACTTTTTTATTAACTTTTTCTCGCCATATTCTGGGTCCGTTAGTGTGAATTTTTAATTTTCACGTTTTTCACATTTTCTCGGCATATTCTGGGTCCTGAAATGTGATTTTCTCATTTTGCACCTTTTTCAGGGTTTCTCGCCATATTTGGGGTCCTACAGTGTGAGTTTGTAATTTTGAACTTTTTTCAGGGTTTCTCGCCATATTCTGGGTCCTACAGCATGTATTTTTAATTTTCCACGTTTTCAGGGTTTCTGGGCAAAATCTGGGTCCTACAGTGTGATTATTCTCATTTTCCACCTTTTTCAGGTTTTCTCACCATATTCGGGGTCCTTCAGTGTGAATTTTTAATTTTCTACTCTTTTCAGGTTTTCTCGCCATATTCTGGGTCCTACAGCATGTTTTTTTAATTTTACACGTTTTCAGGGTTTCTGGGCATAATCTGGGTCCTACAGTGTGATTATTCTCATTTTCCACGTTTTTCAGGTTTTCAAACCATATTCGGGGTCTTTCAGTGTGAATTTTTAATTTTCTACTTTTTTCAGGTTTTCTAGCCATATTCTGTGTCCTTCAGTGTGAGTTTTTTATCTTCCTCGTTTTTCAGGTTTTTCGCCATATTCCGGGTCCTTCCGTGTGATATTTTAATATTTTATCTTTTTCAGGTTTTTTCATCATATTCTGGGTCGTAATGTGTGATTTTCTCATTTCCATGTTTTTTCAGGGTCTCTTGCCGTATTCCAGGTCCTTCAGTGTGAATTTTTTCCCACGGTTTTCAGTATTTCTCTCCATATCTGGGTAATGAAGTGTGAATTTTTAATTGTCCAGTCTTTTCATGGTTTCTCACCATATTCTGTGTCCAATAGTGTGAATTTTTAATTTTCAGGTTTTTCATGGTTGTTCGGCATATTCTGGTTTCTCCAGTGTGATTTTCTCATTTTCCACGTTTTTCAAGTTTTTCCGTATTTTGGGTCCTACAAGTGTGATTTTCTCATTTTCGATGTTTTTCATGTTTTTGTAATTCTGGGTAATACAGTGTGATTATTCTCATTTTCTACCTTTTTCATGTTTTCGCGCCATATTCGGGATCCTTCAGTGTGAGTTTTTAATTTTCTACTTTGTTGAGGGTTTCTTGCCATATTCTCAGTGCTACAGAGTGTATTTTTTAATTTTCCACGTTTCTCAGGGTTTCTCCCCATATTCTGGGTCCTAAAATGTGATTTTCTCATTTACGACATTTTTCAAGTATTTTCGGAATTCTGGTTCCTACACTGTGATTATTCTCATTTTCCACATTTTTCAGGTTTTCTTGCCATATTTGAGGTCCTTAAGTGTGAGTTTTTAATTTTCTACTTTTATGAGGGTTTCTTGCCATATTCTGGGTACTACAGTGTGTATTATTAATTTTCCACCTTTCTCAGGGTTTCTTGCCATATTCTGGGTCCTACAGTGTCTGTCTGTCTCTCTGTGTGTCTGATCCCCTGGAACTGTAGATGGGCCACCATATAGTAGCTGGTAGTTGATCCCAGGTTCTCTGGAAGAGGAGACAATGCTGTTAATTGTTGAGCCCTTTCAGTGGCTCCACCTATCTTTAAATTTTTAGAAGTATATGTTAGGCTGTGTTTATGTACATCATATGCAGACCATAAGAGGGATTTAGATTATCCAGGATCTGACACCCTCTTCTGGAGTGTCTGAAGACAACTACAGTGTACTTATATCTAATAAATAAATAAATAAATAAATAAATAAATAAATAAATAAATGAATAAACATTATTTTAAAAGGATAAGAAAGAAAGAAAGACCAGGCAGGCCTGCCCTCCTTATCTCTGTCTGTCTGTCTGTCTGATCCCCTGGAACTGGAGATGGGCCACCATATAGTTGATGGTAGTTGATCCCATGTTCTCTGGAAGAAGAGACAATGCTGTTAATTGTTGAGCCCTTTCAGTGGCCCCACCCATCTTTAAATTTTTAGAAGTATATGTGAGGCTCTGTTTATGTACATCATATGCAGACCATAAGAGGGATTTAGATTCTCCAGAAGATGACACCCTCTTCTAGAGTGTCTGAACACAGCTACAGTGTACTTGTATCTAATAAATACATAAATAAATAAATAAATAAATAAATAAATAAATAAATAAATATTTTTTTTAAAGTATAAGAAAGAAAGAATGACCAGGCAGGCCTCCATCCTTATCTCTGTCAGTCTGTCTGTCTGTCTCTCTGAACCCTTGGAACTGGAGATGGGCCACCATATAGTTTCTGTTAGTTGATCCCAGGTTCTCTGGAAGAAGAGACAATGCTGTTAATTGTGAGCCCTTTCAGTGGCCCCACCCATCTTAAATTTTTAGAAGTGTATGTGAATCTGTGTTTATGTCCATCATATGCAGATAATAAGAGGGATTTATATTCTACAGAATCTGACACCCTCTTCTAGAGTGTCTGAAGACAACTACAGTGTACTTATATCTAATAAATACATAAATAAATAAATAAACATTTTTTAAAAAGGATAAGAAAGAAAGAAAAACCAGGGAGGCCTGCCACCCTTGTCTGTCTGTCTCTTTGTCTGCCTGATCCCCTGGAACTGGAGATGGGCCACCATATAGTTGCTGGTAGTTGATCCCAGGTTCTCTGGAAGAGGAGACAATGCTGTTAATTGTTGAGCCCTTTCAGTGGCCCCCCACATCTTTAAATTTTTAGAAATATATGTGAGGCTGTGTTTATGTACATCATATGCAGACCATAAGAGGGATTTAGATTCTCCAGAATCTGACACCCTCTTCTGGAGTGTCTGAAGACAGCTACAGTGTACTTATATATAATAAATTAATAAATAAATAAATAAATAAACATTTTTTTAAAAGGATAAGAAAGAAAGTAAAAACAGGCAGGCCTGCAATCCTTGTTTGTCTGTCTGTCTGTCTGTCTGATCCCCTGGAACTGGAGATGGGCCACCATATAGTTGCTGCTAGTTGATCCAGGTTCTCTGGTATAGGAGACAATGCTGTTAATTGTTGAGCCGTTTCAGTGGCCCCACACATCTTTAAATTTTTAGAAGTATATGTGAGGCTGTGTTTATGTACATCATATGCAGACCATAAGAGGGATTTAGATTCTCCAGAATATGACACCCTCTTCTGAAGTGCCTGAAGAGAGCTACAGTGTACTTATATCTAATAAATACATATATAAATAAATAAACATTTTTAAAATGTATAAGAAAGAAAGAAAAACCAGCAGGCCTGCAATCCTTGTCTGTCTGTCTCTATGTATGTCTCTCTGATCCCCTGGAACTGGAATTGGGCCACAATATAGTTGCAGGTAGTTGATCCCAGGTCCTCTGGAAGAGGAGACAATGCTGTTAATTGTTGAGCCCTTTCAGTGGCCCCACCCATCTTTAAATTTTTAGAAGTATATGTGAGGCTTTGTTTATGTACATCATATGCAGACCATAAGAGGGATTTAGATTCTCCAGAAGATGACACCCTCTTCTAGAGTGTCTGAAGACAGCTACAGTGTACTTATATCTAATAAATACATAAATAAATAAATAAATAAATAAATAAATATTTTTTTAAAAGTATAAGAAAGAAAGAATGACCAGGCAGGCCTCCATCATTATCTCTGTCAGTCTGTCTGTCTGTCTCTCTGATCCCTTGGAACTGGAGATGGGCCACCATATCGTTTCTGTTAGTTGATCCCAGGTTCTCTGGAGGAGGAGACATTGCTGTTAATTGTTGAGCCCTTTCAGTGGCTCCACCTATCTTTAAATTTTTAGAAGTATATTTTAGGCTGTGTTTATGTACATCATATGCAGACCATAAGAGGGATTTAGATTCTCCAGAATTTGACACCCTCTTCTGGAGTGTCTGAAGACAACTACAGTGTACTTATATCTAATAAATACATATATAAATAAATAAACATTTTTAAAATGTATAAGAAAAAAAGAAAAACCAGGCAGGTCTGCAATCCTTGTCTGTCTGTCTGTATGTATGTCTGTCTGATCCCTGGAACTGGAATTTGGCCAAAATATAGTTGCTGGTAGTTGATCCCAGGTCCTCTGGAAGAGGAGACAATGCTGTTAATTGTTGAGCCCTTTCAGTGGCCCCACACATCTTTAAATTTTTAGAAGTATATGTGAGGCTGTGTTTATGTACATCATATGCAGACCATAAGAGGGATATAGATTCTCCAGAATCTGACACCCTCTTCTGGAGAGTCTGAAGATAGCTACAGTGTACTTATATCTAATAAATACATAAATAAATAAATAAATAAATAAATAAATAAATAAACATTTTTAAAAAGTATAAGAAAGAAAGAAAGACCAGGCAGCCCTGCCGCCTTGTCTGTCTGTCTGTCTGTCTATCTGTCAGATCCCCTGGAACTGGAGATGGGCCACCATATAGTTGCTGGTAGTTGATCCCAGGTTCTCTGGAAGAGGAGACAATGCTGTGAATTGTTGAGCCCTTTCAGTGGCCCCACACATCTTTAAATTTTTAGAAGTATATGTGAGGCTGTGTTCATGTACATCATATGCAGACCATAAGAGGGATATAGATTCTCCAGAATCTGACAAACTCTTCTGGAGAGTCTGAAGACAGCTACAGTGTACTTATATCTAATAAATTCATAAATAAATAAATAAATGAATAAATGAATAAATAAATAAATAAACATTTTTTAAAAAGGATAAGAAAGAAAGAAAAATCAGGCAGGCCTGCCATCCTTATCTCTGTCTGTCTGTCTGTCTGTCTTATCCCCTGGAACTTGAGATGGGCCACCATATAGTTGCTGGTAGTTGATCCCACGTTCTCTGGAAGAAGAGACAATGGTGTTAATTGTTGAGCCCTTTCAGTGGGCCCACCCATCTTTTAATTTTTAGAAGTATATGTGAGGCTGTGTTTATGTACATCATATGCAGACCATAAGAGGGATTTAGAATCTCCAGAAGATGACACCCTCTTTTAGAGTGTCTGAAGCAAGCTACAGTGTACTTATATCTAATAAATACATACATAAATAAATAAATAAATAAATAAGTAAATAAATATTTTTTAAAAAGTATAAGAAAGAAAGAAAGACCAGGCAGGCCTCCATCCTTATCTCTGTCAGTCTGTCTGTCTGTCTGTCTGATCCCTTGGAACTGGAGATGGGCCACCATATAGTTGCTGTTAGTTGATCCCAGGTTCTCTGGAAGAGGAGACAATGCTGTTAATTGTTGAGCCCTTTCAGTGGCTCCACCTATCTTAAATTTTTAGAAGTATATGTTAGGCTGTGTTTATGTACATCATATGCAGACCATAAGAGGGATTTAGATTCTCCAGAATTTGACACCCTCTTCTGGACTGTCTGAAGACAACTACAGTGTACTTATATCTAATAAATAAATAAATAAATAAATAAATAAATAAATAAATAAATAAACAAACATTATTTTGAAAGGATAAGAAAGAAAGAAAGACCAGGCAGGCCTGCCGTCCTTATCTCTGTCTGTCTGTCTGTCTGATTGTCTGTCTGATCCCCTGGAACTGGAGATGGGCCACCATATAGTTGCTGGTAGTTGATCCCAGGTTCTCTGGAAGAAGAGACAATGCTGTTAATTGTTGAGCCCTTTCAGTGGCCCCACCCATCTTAAATTTTTAGAAGTGTATGTGAATCTGTGTTTATGTCCATCTTATGCAGACCATAAGAGGGATTTAGATTCTCCAGAATATGACACCCTCTTCTAGAGTGTCTGAAGACAGCTACAGTGTACTTATATCGAATAAATACATAAATAAATACATAAACATTTTTTAAAAAGGATAAGAAAGGAAGAAAAACCAGGGAGGCCTACCACCCTTGTCTGTCTGTCTCTTTGTCTGCCTGATCCCCTGGAACTGGAGATGGGCCACCATATAGTTGCTGGTAGTTGATCCCAGGTTCTCTGGAAGAGGAGACAATGCTGTTAAATGTTGAGCCCTTTCAGTGGCCCCACCCATCTTTAAATTTTTAGAAGTATATGTGAGGCTGTGTTCATGTACATCATATGTAGACACCCTCTTCTGGAGAGTCTGAAGACAGCTATAGTGTACTTATATCTAATAAATACATAAATAAATAAATAAATAATAAATGAATAAATAAATAAATAAACATTTTTTAAAAAGGATAAGAAAGAAAGAAAAATCAGGCAGGCCTGCAATCCTTATCTCTGTCTGTCTCTCTGTCTGTCTTATCCCCTGGAACTTGAGATGGGTCGCCATATAGTTGCTGGTAGTTGATCCCACGTTCTCTGGAAGAAGAGACAATGCTGTTAATTGTTGAGCCCTTTCAGTGGGCCAACCCATCTTTTAATTTCTAAAAGTATATGTGAGGCTGTGTTTATGTACATCATATGCAGACCATAAGTGGGATTTAGATTCTCCAGAAGATGACACCCTCTTCTAGAGTGTCTGAAGACAGCTACAGTGTACTTATATCTAATAAATAAATAAATAAATAAATAAATAAATAAATAAATAAATAAATAAATAAATATTTTTTAAAAAGTATAAGAAAGAAAGAAAGACCAGGCAGGCCTCCATCCTTATCTCTGTCAGTCTGTCTGTCTGTCTGTCTGATCCCTTGGAACTGGAGATGGGCCACCATATAGTTGCCATTAGTTGATCCCAGGTTCTCTGGAAGAGGAGACAATGCTGTTAATTGTTGAGCCCTTTCAGTGGCTCCACCTATCTTTAAATTTTTAGAAGTATATGTTAGGCTGTGATTATGTACATCATATGCAGACCATAAGAGGGATTTAGATTCGCCAGAATTTGACACCCTCTTCTGGAGTGTCTGAAGACAACTACAGTGTACTTATATCTAATAAATACATAAATAAATAAATAAATAAATAAATAAATAAATAAATAAATAAATAAACATTATTTTAAAAGGATAAGAAAGAAAGAAAGACCAGGCAGGCCTGCCCTCCTTATCTCTGTCTGTCTGTCTGTCTGTCTGTCTGATCCCCTGGAACTGGAGATGGGCCACCATATAATTGCTGGTAGTTGATCCCAGGTTCTCTGGAAGAAGAGACAATGCTGTTAATTGCTGAGCACTTTCAGTGGCCCCAACCATCTTAAATTTTTAGAAGTGTATGTGAATCTGTGTTTATGTCCATCATATGCAGATCATAAGAGGGATTTATATTCTCCAGAATCTGACACCCTCTTCTGGAGTGTCTGAAGACAGCTACAGTGTACTTATATATAATAAATAAATAAATAAATAAATAAATAAATAAATAAATAAATAAATATATAAATAAACATTTTTGAAAAAGGATAAGAAAGAATGTAAGACCAGGCAGGCCTGCCATCCTTATCTCTGTCTGTCTGTCTGTCTGTCTGATCCCCTGGAACTGGAGATGGGCCGCCATATAGTTTCTGCTAGTTGATCCCAGGTTCTCTGGTAGAGGAGACAATGCTGTTAATTGTTTGCCGTTTCAGTGGCCCCACACATCTTTAAATTTTTAGAAGTATATGTGAGGCTGTGTTTATGTACATCATATGCAGACCATAACAGGGATTTAGATTCTCCAGAATATGACACCCTCTCCTGAAGTGCGTGAAGACAGCTACAGTGTACTTATATCTAATAAATACATATATAAATAAATAAACCTTTTTAAAATGTATAAGAAAAAAAGAAAAACCAGGCAGGCCTGCAATCCTTGTCTGTCTGTCTGTATGTATGTCTGTCTGATCCCCAGGAACTGGAATTGGGCCACAATATAGTTGCTGGTAGTTGATCCCAGGTCCTCTGGAAGAGGAGACAATGCTGTTAATTGTTGAGCCTTTTCAGTGGCCCCAACTTTCTTTAAATTTTTAGAAGTATATGTGAGGCTGTGTTTATGTACATCATATGCAGACCATAAGAGGGATATAGATTCTCCAGAATCTGACACCCTCTTCTGGAGAGTCTGAAGATAGCAACAGTGTACTTATATCTAATAAATAAATAAATAAATAAATAAATAAATAAATGAATAAATAAATAAATAAACATTTTTAAAAAGGATAAGAAAGAAAGAAAAATCAGGCAGGCCTGCCATCCTCATCTCTGTCTGTCTCTCTGTCTGTCTGATCCCCTGGAACTTGAGATGGGCCACCATATAGTTGCTGGTATTTGATCCCACGTTCTCTGGAAGAGGAGACAATGGTGTTAATTGTTGAGCCCTTTCAGTGGGCCCACACATCTTTAAATTTTTACAAGTATATGTGAGGCTGTGTTTATGAACATCATATGCAGACCATAAGAGGGATTTAGAATCTCCATTAGATGACACCCTCTTCTAGAGTGTCTGAAGACATCTACAGTGTACTTATATTTAATAAATACATAAATAAATAAATAAATAAATAAATAAATAAATAAACATTTTTTTAAAAGTATGGGTTGGTGAGATGGCTCAGTGTGTAAGAGCACCCTACTGCTCTTCCGAAGGTCCAGAGTTCAAATCCCAGCAACCACATGGTGGCTCACAACCATCCGTAACGAGATCTGGCGCTTTCTTCTGGAGTGTCTGAAGACAGCTACAGTGTACTTACATATAATAAATAAATAAATCAAAAAAAAAAGTATAAGAAATAAAGAAAGACCAGGCAGGCCTGCCATCCTTATCTCTGTCTCTCTGTCTGTCTGTCTGTCTGATCCACTGGCCTGGAGATGGGCCAACATAAGGTGCTGGTAGTTGATCCCAGGTTCTCTGGTAGAGGAGACAATGCTGTTAATTGTTGAGCCCTCTCAGTTGCCCCACACATCTTTAAATTTTTAGAAGTATATGTGAGGCTGTGTTTATGTACATCATATGCAGACCATAAGAGGGATATAGATTCTCCAGAATCTGACACCCTCTTCTGGAGAGTCTGAAGACAGCTACAGTGTACTTATATCTAATAAATACATAAATAAATAAATAAATGAATAAATAAATAAATAAACATTTTTTAAAAAGGATAAGAAAGAAAGAAAAATCAGGCAGGCCTGCCATCCTTATCTCTGTCTGTCTGTCTGTCTGTCTGTCTGTCTGTCTTATCCCCTGGAACTTGAGATGGGCCACCATATAGTTGCTGGTAGTTGATCCCACGTTCTCTGGAAGAAGAGACGATGGTGTTAATTGTTGAGCCCTTTCAGTGGGCCCAACCATCTTTTAATTTTTAGAAGTATATGTTAGGCTGTGTTTATGTACATCATATGAGGACCATAAGAGGGATTTAGATTCTCCAGAAGATGACACCCTCTTCTAGAGTGTCTGAAGACAGCTACAGTGTACTTATGTCTAATAAATAAAGAAATAAATAAATAAATAAATAAATAAATAAATAAATATTTTTATTAAGTATAAGAAAGAAAGAAAGACCAGGCAGGCCTCCATCCTTATCTCTGTCTCTCTGTCTGTCTGTCTGTCTGATCCACTGGACCTGGAGATGGGCCACCATAAGGTGCTGGTAGTTTATCCCAGGTTCTCTGAAAGAGGAGACAATGCTGTTAATTGTTGAGCCCTCTCAGTGACCCCACACATCTTTAAATTTTTAGAAGTATATGTGAGGCTGTGTTTATGTACATCATATGCAGATCATAAGAGGGATTTAGATTCGCCAGAATTTGACACCCTCTTCTAGTGTGTCTGAAGACAACTACAGTGTACTTATATCTAACAAATACATAAATAAATAAATAAATAAATAAATAAACATTATTTTAAAAGGATAAGAAAGAAAGAAAGACCAGGCAGGCCTGCCCTCCTTATCTCTGTCTGTCTGACTGTCTGTCTGTCTGTCTGATCCCCTGGAACTGGAGATGGGCCACCATATAGTTGCTGGTAGTTGATCCCAGGTTCTCTGGAAGAAGAGACAATGCTGTTAATTGCTGAGCCCTTTCAGTGGCCCCACCCATCTTAAATTTTTAGAAGTGTATGTGAATCTGTGTTTATGTCCATCATATGCAGACCATAAGAGGGATTTAGATTCTCCAGAATCTGACACCCTCTTCTGGAGCGTCTGAAGACAGCTACTGTGTACTTATATATAATAAATAAATAAATAAATAAATAAATAAATAAATAAACATTTTTTAAAAGGATAAGAAAGAAAGAAAAATCAGGCAGTCCTGCCATTCTTATCTCTGTCTGTCTGTCTGTCTCATCCCCTGCAACTTGAGATGGGCCACCATATAGTTGCTGGTATTTGATCCCACGTTCTCTGGAAGAGGAGACAATGGTGTTAATTGTTGAGCCCTTTCAGTGGGCCCACACATCTTTAAATTTTTACAAGTATATGTGAGGCTGTGTTTATGAACATCATATGCAGACCATAAGAGGGATTTAGAATCTCCATTAGATGACACCCTCTTCTAGAGTGTCTGAAGACAGCTACAGTGTACTTATATCTAATAAATACATAAATAAATAAATAAATAAATAAATAAATAAACATTTTTTTAAAAGTATGGGCTGGTGAGATGGCTCAGTGGGTAAGAGCACCCTACTGCTCTTCCGAAGGTCCAGAGTTCAAATCCCAGCAACCACATGGTGGCTCACAACCATCCGTAACGAGATCTGGCGCTTTCTTCTGGAGTGTCTGAAGACAGCTACAGTGTACTTACATATAAAAAATAAATAAATCTAAAAAAAAAAAAAAAGTATAAGAAATAAAGAAAGACCAGGCAGGCCTGCCATCCTTATCTCTGTCTCTCTGTCTGTCTGTCTGTCTGATCCACTGGCCTGGAGATGGGCCAACATAAGGTGCTGGTAGTTGATCCCAGGTTCTCTGGTAGAGGAGACAATGCTGTTAATTGTTGAGCCCTCTCAGTAGCCCCACACATCTTTAAATTTTTAGAAGTATATGTGAGGCTGTGTTTATGTACATCATATGCAGACAATAAGAGGGATTTAGATTCTCCAGAATCTGACACACTCTTCTGGAGTGTCTGAAGACAGCTACAGTGTACTTATATCTAATAAATACATAAATAAATATATAAATAAACATTTTTTAAAAAGGATAATAAAGAAAGAAAGACCAGGCAGGCCTGCCATCCTTATCACTGTCTGTATGTCTGTCTGTCTGATCCCCTGGAACTGGAAATGGGCCACCATATAGTTGCTGGTAGTTGATCCCAGGTACTCTGGAAGAGGAGACAATGCTGTTAATTGTTGAGCTTTTAGAGTGGCCCCACACTTCTTAAAATTTTTAGAAGCATATGTGAGGCTGTCTTTATGTACATCATATGCAGACCATAAGAGGGATTTAGATTCTCCAGAATCTGACACCCTCTTTTGGAGTGTCTGAACAGCTACAGTGTACTTATATCTAATAAATAAATAAATAAATAAATAAATAAATGAATAAATAAATAAACATTTTTAAAAGGATAAGAAGAAAGAAAGACCAGGCAGGCCTGCCATCCATATCTCTGTCTGTCTGTCTGTCTGTCAATCTGATACCTGGGAACTTGAGATGGCCCACGAATAGTTGCTGGTAGTTGATCCCTGGTTCTCTAGAAGAGGAGACAATGCTGTTAATTGTTGAGCCCTTTCAATGGCGCCACCCATCTTTAAATATTTAGAAGTATATGTGAGGCTGTGTTTATGTACATCACATGCAGACCATAAGAGGGATTTAGATTCTCCAGAATCTGACACCCTCTCCTGGAATGTCTGAAGACAGCTACAGTGTACTTATATCTAATAAATAAATAGATAAATAAATAAATAAATAAACATTTTTTAAAAAGGATAAGAAAGAAAGAAAGACCAGGCAGGCCTGCCATCCATAACTCTGTCTGTCTGTTTGTCTGTCTATCTAATCCCCGGGAACTGGAGATGGGCCACCATATAGTTGCTGGTAGTTGATCCAAGGTTCTCTGGAAGATGAGACAATGCTGTTAATTTTTGAGCACTTTCAGTGGCCCCACACTTCTTTAAATATTTAGAAGTATATGTGAGGCTGTGTTTATGTACATCATATTCAGATTATAAGAGGATTTAGATTCTCCAGAATCTGACACCCTCTACTGGAGTGTCTGAAGACAGCTACAGTGTACTTATATATAATAAATACATAAATAAATAAATGAATAAATGAATAAATAAATAAATAAACATTTTTTAAAAAGGATAAGAAAGAAAGTAAAACCAGGCAGGCCTGCAATCCTTGTCTGTCTGTCTGTCTGTCTGATCCCCTGGAACTGGAGATGGGCCACCATATAGTTGCTGATAGTTGATCCCAGGTTCTCTGGTAGAGGAGACAATGCTGTTAATTATTGAGCCGTTTCAGTGGACCCACACATCTTTAAATTTTTAGAAGTATATGTGAGGCTGTGTTTATGTACATCATATACAGACCATAAGAGGGATTTAGATTCTCCAGAATATGACACCCACTTCTGAAGTGTCTGAAGATAGCTACAGTGTACTTATATCTAATAAATACATATATAAATAAATAAACATTTTTAAAATGTATAAGAGAAGAAAGAAAAACCAGGCAGGCCTGCAATCCTTGTCTGTCTGTCTGTCTGTATGTCTGTCTTATCCCCTGGAACTGGAGATGGGCCACAATATAGTTGCTGGTAGTTGATCCCAGGTCCTCTGGAAGAGGAGACAATGCTGTTAATTGTTGAGCCCATTCAGTGGACCCACCCATCTTTAAATTTTTAGAAGTATATGTGAGGCTGTGTTTATGTACATCATATTCAGACCATAAGAGGGATTTAGATTCTCCAGAATCTGACACCCTCTTCTGGAGTGTCTGAAGACGGCTACAGTGTTCTTATATCTAATACATAAATAAATAAATAAATAAATAAATAAATAAATAAATAAATAAATAAATAAATAAACATTTTTTAAACCGGATAAGAAAGAAAGAAAGACCAGGCAGGGTTGCGATCCTTATCTCTGACTCTCTGTCTGTCTGTCTGTCTGATCCACTGGAACTGGAGATGGGCCACCATAAGGTGCTGGTAGTTTATTCCAGGTTCTCTGAAAGAGGAGACAATGCTGTTAATTGTTGAGCCCTCTCAGTGGCCCCACACATCTTTAAATTTTTAGAAGTATATGTGAGGCTGTGTTTATGTACATCATATGCAGACCATAAGAGGGATTTAGATTCTCTAGAATCTGACACCCTCTTCTGAAGTGTCTGAAGACAGCTACAGTGTACTTATATCTAATAAATACATAAATAAAAATATAAATAAACATTTTTTTAAAAAGCATAAGAAAGAAAGAAAGACCAGGCAGGCCTGCCATCCTTAGCACTGTCTGTATGTCTGTCTGTCTGATCCCCTGGAACTGGAGATGGGCCACCATATAGTTGCAGGTAGTTGATCCCAGGTACTCTGGAAGAGGAGACAATGCTGTTAATTGTTGAGCTTTTAGAGTGGCCCCACCCTTCTTTAAATTTTTAGAAGTATATGTGAGGCTGTGTTTATGTACATCATATGCAGGCCATAAGAGGGATTTAGATTCTCCAGAATCTGACACCCTCTTCTGGAGTGTCTGAACAGCTACAGTGTACTTATATCTACTAAAAACATAAATAAATAGATAAATAAATAAATAAATAAATAAATATTTTTTTAAAAGGATAAGAAAGAAAGAAAGACCAGGCAGGCCTGGCATCCATATCTCTGCCTGTCTGTCTGTCTGTCTATCTGAACCCCGGGAACTGGAGATGGGCCACCATATAGTTGCTGGTAGTTGATCCAAGGTTCTCTGGAAGAGGAGACAATGCTGTTAATTGTTGAGCCCTTTCAGTGGCCCCACACTTCTTTAAATATTTAGAAGTATATGTGAGGCTGTGTTTATGTACATCATATTCAGATTATAAGAGGATTTAGATTCTCCAGAATCTGACACCCTCTTCTGGAGTGTCTGAAGACAGCTACAGTGTACTTATATATAATAAATAAATAAATAAATAAATAAATAAATAAATAAATAAACATTTTTTAAAAAGGATAAGAAAGAAAGTAAGACCAGGCAGGCCTGCCAACCTTATCTCTGTCTGTCTGTCTGTCTGTATGTCTGATCCCCTGGAACTGGAGATGGGCCACCATATAGTTGCTGGTAGTTGATCCCAGGTTCTCTGGAAGAGGAGACAATGCTGTTAATTGTTGAGCCCTTTCGGTGGCCCCACACTTCTTTAAATATTTAGAAGTATATGTGAGGCTGTGTTTATGTACATCATATTCAGATTATAAGAGGATTTAGATTCTCCAGAATCTGACACCCTCTTCTGAAGTGTCTGAAGACAGCTACAGTGTACTTATATCTAATAAATACATAAATAAATAAATAAATAAACATTTTTGAAAAAGGATAAGAAAGAAAGTAAGACCAGGCAGGCCTGCCATCCTTATCTCTGTCTGTCTGTCTGTCTGATCCCCGGGAACTGGAGATGGGCCACCATATAGTTGCTGGTAGTTGATCCAAGGTTCTCTGGAAGAGGAGACAATGCTTTTAATTGTTGATCCCTTTCAGTGGCCCCACACTTCTTTAAATATTTAGAAGTATATGTGAGGCTGTGTTTATGTACATCATATTCAGATTATAAGAGGATTTAGATTCTCCAGAATCTGACACCCTCTACTGGAGTGACTGAAGACAGCTACAGTGTACTTATATATAATAAATACATAAGTAAATAAATAAATAAATAAATAAACATTTTTTAAAAAGGATAAGAAAGAAAGAACAGGCAGGCCTGCCATCCTTATCTCTGTCTGTCTGTCTGTCTCTCTGATCCCCTGGAACTGGAGATGGGCTACCATAAATTTGCTGGTAGTTGATCCCAGGTTCTCTGGAAGAGGAGACAATGCTGTTAATTTTTGAGCCCTATCAGTGGCCCTACCCATCTTTAAATATTTAGAAGTATATGTGAGGCTGTGTTTATGTACATCATATGCAGACCATAAGAGGGATTTAGATTCTCCAGAATCTGACACCCTCTTCTGGAGTGTCTGAAGACAGCTACAGTGTACTTATATCTAATAAATAAATAAATAAATAAATAAATAAATAAATAAATAAATAAACATTTTTTAAAAAGGATAAGAAGGAAAGTAAGGCCAGGCAGGCCTGCCATCCTTATCTATGTCTGTCTGTCTGTCTGTCTGTCTGATCCTCTGGAACTGGAGATGGGCCACCATATAGTTGCTGGTAGTTGATCCCAGGTTCTCTGGAAGATGAGACAATGCTGCTAATTGTTGAGCCCTTTCAGTGGCCCCACCCATTTTTAATTTTTAAAAGTATATGTGATGCTGTGTTTATGTACATCATATTCAGACCATAAGAGGGATTTAGATTCTCTAGAATCTGTCACCCTCTTCTGGAGTGTCTGAAGACGGCTACAGTGTACTTATATCTAATAAATACATAAATAAATAAATAAATAAATAAATAAATAAATAAATAAATAAATAAACATTTTTTAAAAAGTATAAAAAATAAAGAAAGACCAGGCAGGCCTGCCATCCTTATCTCTGTCTCTCTGTCTGTCTGTCTGTCTGATCCACTGGAACTGGAGATGGGCCACCATAAGGTGCTGGTAGTTTATCCCAGGTTCTCTGAAAGAGGAGACAATGCTGTTAATTGTTGAGCCCTCTCAGTGGCCCCACACATCTTTAAATTTTTAGAAGTATATGTGAGGCTGTGTTTATGTACATCATATGCAGACCATAAGAGGGATTTAGATTCTCCAGAATCTGACACCCTCTTCTGGAGTGTCTGTACAGCTATAGTGTACTTATATCTAATAAATAAATAAATAAATAAATAAATAAATAAATAAACAAACATTTTTTTTTAAAAAAGGATAAGAAGAAAGAAAGACCAGGCAGGCCTGCCATCCTTATCACTGTCTGTCTGTCTGTCTGTCTGATCCCTGGAACTGGAGATGGACCACCATATAGTTGCTGGTAGTTGATCCCAGGTTCTCTATAAGAGGAGACAATGCTGTTAATTGTTGAGCCCTTTCAGTGGCCGCACACATCTTATAATTTTTAGAAGTATATGTTAGGCTGTGTTTATGTACATCATATGCAGACCATAAGAGGGATTTAGATTCTCCAGAATCTGACACCCTCTTCTGGAGTGTCTGAACAGCTAGAGTGTACTTTTATCTAATAAATACATAAATAAATAAATAAATAAATAAATAAATAAATAAATAAATAAACATTTTTTAAAAAATATAAGAAATAAAGACCAGGCAGGCCTGCCATCCTTATCTCTGTCTCTCTGTCTGTCTGTCTGTCTGATCCACTGGAACTGGAGATGGGCCACCATAAGTTGCTGGTAGTTTATCCCAGGTTCTCTGAAAGAGGAGACTATGCTGTTAATTGTTGAGCCCTCTCATTGGCCCCACCCATCTTTAAATTTTTAGAAGTACATGTGAGGCTGTGTTTATGTACATCATATGCAGACCATAAGAGGGATTTAGATTCTCCAGAATCTGACACCCTCTTCTGGAGTGTCTGAAGACAGCTACAGTGTACTTATATCTAATAAATACATAAATAAATATATAAATAAACATTTTTTAAAAAGGATAAGAAAGAAATAAAGACCAGGCAGGCCTGCCATCCTTATCACTGTCTCTATGTCTGTCTGTCTGTCTGATCCCCTGGAACTGGAGATGGGCCACGATATAGTTGCTGGTAGTTGATCCCAGGTACTCTGGAAGAGGAGACAATGCTATTAATTGTTGAGGTTTTAGAGTGGCCCCACCCTTCTTTAAATTTTTAGAAGTATATGTGAGGCTGTGTTTATGTACATCATATGCAGACCATAAGAGGGATTTAGATTCTCCAGAATCTGACACCCTCTTCTGGAGTGTCTGAACAGCTAGAGTGTACTTATTTCTACTAAATACATACATAAATAAATAAATAAATAAATAAATAAATAAATAAATAAACAAACATTTTTTTAAAAAAGATAAGACAGAAAGAAAGACCTGGCACGCCTGCCATCCATATCTCTGTCTGTCTGTCTGTCTGTCTGTCTATCTGATCTCTGGGAACTGGAGATGGGCCACGAATAGTTGCTGGTAGTTGTTCCCATGTTCTCTGGAAGAGGAGTCAGTGCTGTTAATTGTTGAGCCCTTTCAGTGGCCCCACCCATCTTTAAATTTTTAGAAGTATATGTGAGGCTGTGTTTACGTACATCATATGCAGACCATAAGAGGGATTTAGTTTCTCCAGAATCTGACACCCTCTTCTGGAGTGTCTGAACAGCTACAGTGTACTTATATCTAATAAATAAATAAATAAATAAATAAATAAATAAATAAATAAATGAATAAATAAATAAATAAATAAATAAACAAATATTTTTTTAAAAAAAGGATAAGAAAGAAAGAAAGACCAGGCAGGCCTGCCATCCTTATCACTGTCTGTCTGTCTGTCTGTCTGATCCCCTGGAACTGGAGATGGACCACCATATAGTTGCTGGTAGTTGATCCCAGGTTCTCTATAAGACGAGACAATGCTGTTAATTGTTGAGCCCTTTCAGTGTCCCCACAGATCTTTTAATATTTAGAAGTATATGTTAGGCTGTGTTTATGTACATCATATGGAGACCATAAGAGGGAGTTAGATTCTCCAGAATCTGACACCCTCTACTGGAGTGTCTGAACAGCTACAGTGTACTTATATGTAATAATTACATAAATAAATAAATAAATAAATAAATAAATAAATAAATAAATATTTTTTTAAAAAGGATAAGAAAGAAAGAAAGAAAGACCAGGCAGGCCTGCCATCCTTATCTCTGTCTGTCTGTCTGTCTGTCTGATCCCCTGGAACTGGAGATGGGCCACTTTGTAGGTGCTGGAGGTTGATCCCAGGTTCTCTGGAAGAGGAGACAATGCTGTTCATTGTTGAGTCCTTTCAGTGGCCTTTTAATTTTTTAAGTATATGTGAGGCTGTGTTTATGTACATCATATTGAGACCATAAGAGGGATTTAGATTCTCTAGATTCTGACACCCTCTTCTGGAGTGTCTGAAGACGGCTACAGTGTAGTTATATCTAATAAATAAATAAATTAATTAATAAATAAATAAATATTTTTTAAAATTATAAGAAATAAAGAAAGACCAGGCAGGCCTGCCATCTTTATCTCTGTCTCTCTGTCTGTCTGTCTGTCTGTCTGATCCACTGGAACTGGAGGTGGGCCACCATAATGTGCTGGTAGTTTATGCCAGGTACTCTGAGGTAACAATGCTGTTAATTGTTGAGCCCTCTCAGTGGCCCCACACATCTTTAAATTTTTAGAAGTATATGTGAGGCTGTGTTTATGTACATCATATGCAGACCATAAGAGGGATTTAGATTCTCCAGAATCTGACACCCTCTTCTGGAGTGTCTGAAGACAGCTACAGTGTACTTATATCTAATAAATACATAAATAAATATATAAATAAACATTTTTTTAAAGGATTAGAAAGAAAGAAAGACCAGGCAGGCCTGCCATCCATATCTCTGTCTGTTTGTCTGTCTGTCTATCTGATCCCTGGGAACTGGAGATGGGCCAGGAATAGTTGCTGGTAGTTGATCCCAGGTTCTCTGGAAGAGGAGACAATGCTGTTAATTGTTGAGCCCTTTCAGTGGCGCCACCCATCTTTAAATATTTAGAAGTATATGTGAGGCTGTGTTTATGTACATCATATTCAGACCATAGGAGGGATTTAGATTCTCCAGAATCTGACACCCTCTTCTGGAGTGTCTGAAGACAGCTACAGTGTAGTTATATCTAATAAATAAATAGATAAATAAATAAATAAATAAATAAACATTTTTTAAAAAGGATAAGAAAGAAAGAAAGACCAGGCAGGCCTGCCATCCATATCTCTGTCTGTCTGTCTGTCTGTCTATCTTATCCCCGGGAACTGGAGATGGGCCACCATATAGTTGCTGGTAGTTGATACAAGGTTTTCTGGAAGAGGAGACAATTCTGTTAATTGTTGAGCCCTTTCAGTGGCCCCACACTTCTTTAAATATTTAGAAGTATATGTGAGGCTGTGTTTATGTACATCATATTCAGATTATAAGAGGATTTAGATTCTCCAGAATCTGACACCCTATACTGGAGTGTCTGAAGACAGCTACAGTGTACTTATATATAATAAATAAATAAATAAATAAATAAATAAATAAATAAATAAATAAACATTTTTGAAAAAGGATAAGAAAGAAAGTAAGACCAGGCAGGCCTGCCATCCTTATCTCTGTCTGTCTGTCTGTCTGTCTGATCCACTGGAACTGGAGATGGGCCACCATATAGTTGCAGGTAGTTGATCCCAGGTTCTCTGGAAGAGGAGACAATGCTGTTAATTGTTGAGCCCTTTCAGTGGCCCCACCCATTTTTAATTTTTAGAAGTATATGTGATGCTGTGTTTATGTACATCATATTCAGACCATAAGAGGGATTTAGATTCTCTAGAATCTGTCATCCTCTTCTGGAGTGTCTGAAGACGGGTACAGTGTACTTATATCTAATAAATACATAAATAAATAAATAAATAAACATTTTTTAAAAAAGTATAAGAAATAAAGAAAGACCAGGCAGTCCTGCCATCTTTATCTCTGTCTCTCTGTCTGTCTGTCTGTCTGATCCACTGAAACTGTAGATGGGCCACCATAAGGTGCTGGTAGTTTATCCCAGGTTCTCTGAAAGAGGAGACAATGCTGTTAATTGTTGAGCCCTCTCAGTGGCCCCACACATCTTTAAATTTTTAGAAGTATATGTGAGGCTGTGTTTATGTACATCATATGCAGACCATAAGAGGGATTTAGATTCTCCAGAATCTGACACCATCTTCTGGAGTGTCTGAAGACAGCTACAGTGTACTTATATCTAATAAATACATAAATAAATATATAAATAAACATTTTTTTAAAAAGGATAAGAAAGAAAGAAAGACCAGGCAGGCCTGCCATCCTTATCACTATCTGTATGTCTGTCTGTCTGATCCCCTGGAAGTGGAGATGGGCCACCATATAGTTGCTGGTAGTTGATCCCAGGTGTTCTGGAAGAGGAGACAATGCTGTTAATTGTTGAGCTTTTAGAGTGGCCCCACTCTTCTTTAAATTTTTAGAAATATATGTGAGGCTGTGTTTATGTACATCATATGCAGACCATAAGAGGGATTTAGATTCTCCAGAATCTGACACCCTCTTCTGGAGTGTCTCAACAGCTACAGTGTACTTATATCTAATAAATAAATAAATAAATAAATAAATAAATAAATAAATAAATAAATAAATAAACAAACATTTTTTAAAAAAAAGGATAAGAAAGAAAGAAAGGCCAGGAAGACTGCCATCCTTATCACTGTCTGTCTGTCTGTCTTCTGATCCCCTGGAACTGGAGATGGACCACCATATAGTTGCTGGTAGTTGATTCCAGGTTCTCTATAAGAGGAGACAATGCTGTTAATTGTTGAGCCCTTTCAGTGGCCCCACACAGCTTTTAATTTTTAGAAGTATATGTTAGGCTGTGTTTATGTACATCATATGCAGACCATAAGAGGGATTTAGATTCTCCAGAATCTGACACCCTTTTCTGGAGTGTCTGAACAGCTACAGTGTACTTATATCTAATAAATTCATAAATAAATAAATAAATAAATAAATAAATAAATAAATAAATAAACATTTTTTAAAAAGTATAAGAAATAAAGAAAGACCAGGCAGGCCTGCCATCCTTATCTCTGTCTCTCTGTCTGTCTGTCTGTCTGATCCACTGGAACTGGAGATGGCCCACCATAAGGTGCTGGTAGTTTATCCCAGGTTCTCTGAAAAAGGAGACAATGCTGTTAATTGTTGAGCCCTCTCAGTGGCCCCACACATCTTTAAATTTTTAGAAGTATATGTGAGGCTGTGTTTATGTACATCATATGCAGACCATAAGAGGGATTTAGATTCTCCAGAATCTGACACCCTCTTCTGGAGTGTCTGAAGACAGCTACAGTGTACTTATATCTAAGAAATACATAAATAAATATATAAATAAACATTTTTTAAAAAAGGATAAGAATGAAAGAAAGACCAGACAGGCCTGCCATCCTTAGCACTGTCTGTATGTCTGTCTGTCTGATCCCCTGGAACTGGAGATGGGCCACCATATAGTTGCTGGTAGTCGTTCCCTGGTATTCTGGAAGAGGAGACAATGCTGTTAATTGTTGAGCTTTTAGAGTGGCCCCACCCTTCTTTAAATTTTTAGAAGTAAATGTGAGGCTGTGTTTATGTACATCATATGCAGACCATAAGAAAGATTTAGATTCTCAAGAATATGACACCCTCTTCTGGAGTGTCTAAACAGCTACAGTGTACTTATATCTAATAAATACATAAATAAATAAATAAATAAATAAATAAATAAATAAATAAATAAATAAATAAACATTTTTTAAAAGGATAAGACAGAAAGAAAGACCTGGCAGGCCTGCCATCCATATCTCTGTCTGTCTGTCCGTCTGTCTGTCTGTCTGTCTATCTGATCCCTGGGAACTGGAGATGGGCCACGAATAGTTGCCTGTAGTTGATCCCAGGTTCTCTGGAAGAGGAGACAATGCTGTTAATTGTTGAGCCCTTTCAGTGGCGCCACCCATCTTTAAATATTTAGAAGTATATGTGAGGCTGTGTTTATGTACATCATATGCAGACCATAAGAGGGATTTAGATTCTCCAGAATCTGACACCCTCTTCTGGAGTGTCTGAAGACAGCTACAGTGTACTTATATCTAATAAATAAATAGATAAATAAATAAATAAGTAAATAAACATTTTTTAAAAAGGATAAGAAAGAAACAAAGACCAGGCAGGCCTACCATCCATATCTCTGTCTGTCTGTCTGTCTGTCTATCTGATCCCCGGGAAATGGAGATGGACCACCATATATTTGCTGGTAGTTGATCCAAGGTTCTCTGGAAGAGGAGACAATGCTGTTAATTGTTGAGCCCTTTCAGTGGCCCCACACTTCTTTAAATATTTAAAAGTATATGTGAGGCTGTGTTTATGTACATCATATTCAGATTATAAGAGGATTTAGATTCTCCAGAATCTGACACACCATACTGGAGTGTCTGAAGACAGCTACAGTGTACTTATATATAATAAATACATAAATAAATAAAGAAATAAATAAATAAATAAATAAATAAACCTTTTTTAAAAAGGAAAAGAAAGAAAGTAAGACCAGGCAGGCCTGCCATCCTTATCTCTGTCTGTCTGTCTGTCTGTCTGATCCCCTGGAACTGGAGATGTGCCACCATATAGTAGCTGGTAGTTAATCCAAGGTTCTCTGGAAGAGGAGACAATGCTGTTAATTGTTGAGCCCTTTCAGTGGCCCCACACTTTTTATATATTTAGAAGTATATGTGAGGCTGTGTTTATGTACATCATATTCAGATTATAAGAGGATTTAGATTCTTCAGAGTCTGACACCCTCTTCTGGAGTGTCTGAAGACAGCTACAGTGTACTTATATCTAATAAATACATAAATAAATATATAAATAAACATTTTTTAAAAAAGGATAAGAAAGAAAGAAAGACCAGGCAGGCCTGCCATCCTTATCTCTGTCTGTCTGTCTGTCTGTCTATCTGATCCCCGGGAACTAAAGATGGGCCACCATATAGTTGCTGGTAGTTGATCCAAGGTTCTCTGGAAGAGGAGACAATGCTGTTAATTGTTGAGCCCTTTCAGAGGCCCCACACTTCTTTAAATATTTAGAAGTATATGTGAGGCTGTGTTTATGTATATCATATTCAGATTATAAGAGGATTTAGATTCTCCAGAATCTGACACCCTATACTGGAGTGTCTGAAGACAACTACAGTGTACTTATATATAATAAATAAATAAATAAATAAATAAATAAATAAATAAATAAATAAATAAATAAACAAACATTTTTTTAAAAAGGATAAGAAAGAAAGTAAGACCAGGCAGGCCTGCCATCCTTATCTCTGTCTGTCTGTCTGTCTGTCTGTCTGTCTGATCCCCTGGAACTGGAGATGGGCTACCATAAAGTTGCTGGTAGTTTATCACAGGGTTCTGGAAGAGGAGACAATGCTGTTAATTGTTGAGCCCTATCAGTGGCCCTGCCCATCTTTAAGTATTTAGAAGTATATGTGAGGCTGTGTTTATGTACATCATATGCAGACCATAAGAGGGATTTAGATTCTCCAGAATCTGACACCCTCTTCTGGAGTGTCTGAAGACAGCTACAGTGTACTTAATTCTAATAAATACATAAATAAATAAATAAATAAATAAATAAACATTTTTTAAAAAGGATAAGAAAGAAAATAAGACTAGGCAGGCCTGCCATCCTTATCTCTGTCTGTCTGTCTGTCTGTCTGCCTGATCCCCTGAACTGGAGATGGGCCACCATATAGTTGCTGGTAGTTGATCCCAGGTTCTCTGGAAGAGGAGACAATGCTGTTAATTGTATAGCCCTTTCAGTGGCTCCACCCATTTTTAATTTTTAGAAGTATATGTGATGCTGTGTTTATGTACTTCATATTCAGACCATAAGCGGGATTTAGATTCTCTATAATCTGTCACCCTCTTCTGGAGTGTCTGAAGACGGCTACAGTGTACTTATATCTAATAAATACATAAATGAATAAATAAATAAATAAACATTTTTTAAAACGAATAAGAAATAAAGAAAGACCAGGCAGGCCTGCCATCCTTATCTCTGTCTCTCTGTCTGTCTGTCGGTCTGATCCACTGGAACTGGAGATGGGCCACCATAAGGTGCTGGTAGTTAATCCCAGGTTCTCTGAAAGAGGAGACAATGCTGTTAATTGTTGAGCCCTTTCTGTGGCCCCACCCATCTTTAAATTTTTAGAAGTATATGTGAGGCTGTGTTTATGTACATCATATGCAGACCATAAGAGGGATTTAGATTCTCCAGAATCTGACACCCTCTTCTGGAGTGTCTGAAGACAGCTACAGTGTACTTATATCTAATAAATCCATAAATGAATATATAAATAAACATTTTTTTAAAAAGGATAAGAAAGAAAGAAAGACCAGGCAGGCCTGCCATCCTTATCACTGTCTGTATGTCTGTCTGTATGATCCCTGGAACTGGAGATGGGCCACCATATAGTTGCTGGTAGTTGATCCCAGGTACTCTGTAAGAGGAGACAATGCTGTTAATTGTTGAGCTTTTAGAGTGGCCCCACCCTTCTTTAAATTTTTAGAAGTATATGTGAGGCTGTGTTTATGTACATCATATGCAGACCATAAGAGGGATTTAGATTCTCCAGAATCTGACACCCTCTTCTGGAGTGTCTGAACAGCTACAGTGTACTTATATCTAATAAATAAATAAATAAATAAATAAATAAATAAACAAACATTTTTTTAAAAAAAGGATAAGAAAGTAAGAAAGACCCGGCAGGACTGCCATTCTTATCAATGTCTGTCTGTCTGTCTGTCTGATCCCCTGGAACTGGAGATGGGCCACAGTATAGTTGCTGGTAGTTGATCCCAGGTCCTCTGGAAGAGGAGACAATGCTGTTAATTGTTGAGCCCTTTCTGTGGCCCCACCCATCTTTAAATTTTAAGAAGTATATGTGAGGCTGTGTTTATGTACATCATATGTAGACCATAAGAGGGATATTGATTCTCCAGAATCTGCACCGTCTTCTGGAGAGTCTGAAGACAGCTACAGTGTACTTATGTCTTAAATACATAAATAAATAAATAAATGAATAAATGAATAAATAAATAAATAAATAAACATTTTTTTAAAAGGATAAGAAAGAAAGAAAAATCAGGCAGGCCTGCCATCCTTATCTCTGTCTGTCTGTCTGTCTGTCTTATCCCCTGGAACTTGAGATGGGCCACCATATAGTTGCTGGTAGTTGATCCCACGTTCTCTGGAAGAAGAGACGATGGTGTTAATTGTTGAGCCCTTTCAGTGGGCCCACCCATCTTTAAATTTTTAGAAGTATATGTGAGGCTGTGTTTATGTACATCATATGCAGACCATAAGAGGGATTTAGATTCTCCAGAAGATGACACCCTCTTCTAGAGTGTCTGAAGACAGCTACAGTGTACTTATATCTAATAAATACATAAATAAATAAATAAATAAATAAACATTTTTTTTAAAAGTATAAGAAAGAAAGAAAGACCAGGCAGGCCTCCATCCTTATCTCTGTCAGTCTGTCTTTCTGTCTGTCTGATCCCTTGGAACTGGAGATGGGCCACCATATAGTTGCTGTTAGTTGATCCCAGGTTCTCTGGAAGAAGAGTCAATGCTGTTAATTGTTGAGCCCTTTCAGTGGCTCCACCTATCTTTAAATTTTTAGAAGTATATGTTAGGCTGTGTTTATGTACATCATATGCAGACCATAAGAGGGATTTAGATTCTCCAGAATCTGACACCCTCTTCTGGAGTGTCTGAAGACAACTACAGTGTACTTATATCTAATAAATACATAAATAAATAAATAAATAAATAAATAAATAAATAAATAAACATTTTTTAAAAGGGATAAGTAAGAAAGAAAAACCAGGCAGGCCTGCCCTCCTTATCTCTGTCTGTCTGTCTGTCTGTCTGATCCCCTGGAACTGGAGATGGGCCACCATATAGTTGCTGGTAGTTGATCCCAGGTTCTCTGGAAGAAGAGACAATGCTGTTAATTGTTGAGCCCTTTCAGTGGCCCAACCCATCTAAATTTTTAGAAGTGTATGTGAATCTGTGTTTATGTCCATCATATGCAGACCATAAGAGGGATTTATATTCTCCATAATCTGACATCCTCTTCTGGAGTGTCTGAAGACAGCTACAGTGTACTTATATCTAATAAATCCATAAATAAATAAATAAACATTTTTTAAAAAGTATAAGAAAGAAAGAAAAACCAGGGAGGCCTGCCACCCTTGTCTGTCTGTCTCTTTGTCTGCCTGATCCCCTGGAACTGGAGATGGGCCACCATATAATTGCTGGTAGTTGATCCCAGGTTCTCTGGTAGAGGAGACAATGCTGTTAATTGTTGAGCCCTTTCAGTGGCCCCACACCTCTTTAAATTTTTAGAAGTATATGTGAGGCTGTGTTTATGTACATCATATGCAGACCATAAGAGGGATTTAGATTCTCCAGAATCTGACACCCTCTTCAGGAGTGTATGAAGACAGCTACAGTGTACTAATATATAATAAATACATAAATAAATAAATAAACATTTTTTGAAAAGTATAAGAAAGAAAGAAAGACCATGCAGGCCTCCATCCTTATCTCTGTCTGTCTGTCTGTCTGTCTGATACCCTGGAACTGGAGATGGGCCACCATATAGTTGCTGGTAGTTTATCCAAGGTTCTCTGAAAGAGGAGACAATGCTGTTAATTGTTGAGCCCTTTCTGTGGCCCCACCCATCTTTAAATTTTTAGAAGTATATGTGAGGCTGTGCTTATGTACATCATATGCAGACCATAAGAGGGATTTAGATTCTCCAGAATCTGACACCCTCTTCTGGAGTGTCTGAAGATAGCTACAGTGTACTTATATCTAATAAATAAATAAATAAATAAATAAATAAATAAATAAATAAACAAACATTTTTTAAAAAGGATAAGAAAGAAAGAAAGACCAGGCAGGGCTGCCATCCTTATCTTTGTCTGTCTGTCTGTCTCTCTGTTTGTCTGTCTGTCTGATCTCCTGGAACTGGAGATGGGCCACCATTTTGTTGCTGGTAGTTGATCCCAGGTCTTCTGAAGAGGAGACAATGCTGTTAATTGTTCAAACCTTTCAGTGGCCCCACCCATCTTTATAATTTCTAGAAGTAAATGTGATGCTGTGTTTATGTACATCATATTCACACCATTAAAGAGGGGTTTATATTCTCCAGAATCTGACACCGTCTTTTGGAGTGTCTATGACAGAAACAGTGTACTTATATCTAATAAATACATAAATAAAGAAATAAACATTTTTTTAAAACGATAAGAAAGAAAGAAAGACCAGGCAGGCCTGCCATCCTTATCTCTGTCTGTCTGTCTGTCTTTCTGATCCTCTGGAACTGGAGATGGGCCACCATAGAGTTGCTTGTAGTTGATCCCAGGTTCTCTGGAAGAGGAGACAATGCTGTTAATTGTTGAGCCCTTTCAGTGGCCCCACCCATCTTTAAATTTTTAGAAGTATATGCGAGGCTGTGTTTATGTACAACATATGCAGACCATAAGAGGGATTTAGATTCTCCAGAATCTGACAACCTCTTCTGGAGTGTCTGAAGATAGCTACAGTGTACTTATATCTAATAAATAAATAAATAAATAAATAAATAAATAAATAAATAAATAAATAAACAAACATTTTTTAAAAAGGATAAGAAAGAAAGAAAGACCAGGCAGGGCTGCCATCCTTATCTTTGTCTGTCTGTCTGTCTCTCTGTTTGTCTGTCTGTCTGATCTCCTGGAACTGGAGATGGGCCACCATTTTGTTGCTGATAGTTGATCCCAGGTCTTCTGAAGAGGAGACAATGCTGTTAATTGTTCAGCCCTTTCAGTGGCCCCACCCATCTTTAAATTTCTAGAAGTAAATGTGATGCTGTGTTTATGTACATCATATTCAGACCCTTAAAGAGGGATTTATATTCTCCAGAATCTGACACCGTCTTTTGGAGTGTCTATGACGGATACAGTGTACTTATATCTAATAAATACATAAATAAAGAAATAAATATTTTTTTAAAAAGAAAAGAAAGAAATGAAGACCAGGCAGGCCTGCCATCCTTATCTCTGTCTGTCTGTCTGTCTGTCTGATCCTCTGGACCTGGAGATGGGCCACCATAGAGTTGCTTGTAGTTGATCCCAGGTTCTCTGGAAGAGGAGACAATGCTGTTAATTGTTGAGCCCTTTCAGTGGCCCTACCCATCTTTAAATTTTTAGAAGTATATGCGAGGCTGTGTTTATGTACCGAATATGCAGACCATAAGAGGGATTTAGATTCTCCAGAATCTGACACCCTCTTCTGGAGTGTCTGAAGACAGCTACAGTGTACTTATATCTAATAAATTCATAAATAAACAAATGAACATTTTTAAAAAAGGATAATAAGGAAAGAGAGACCAGGCAAGCCTGCCATCCTTGTCTGTCTGTCTGTCTGATCCCCTGGAAATGGAGATGGGCCACCATATAATTGCTGGTAGTTGATCCCAGGTTCTCTGGAAGAGGAGTCAGTGCTGTTAATTGTTGAGCCCTTTCAGTGGCCCCACCCATCTTTAAATTTTTAGAAGTATATGTGAGGCTGTGTTCATGTACATCATATGCAGACCATACGAGGGATATAGATTCTCCAGAATCTGACACCCTCTTCGGGAGTGTTTGAAGACAGCTACAGTGTACTTAAATCTAATAAATACATACTTAAATTAATAAACACTTTTTAAAAAGGATAAGAAAGAATGAAAGACCAGGTAGGCCTGCCATCCTTAACTCTATCTGTCTGTATGTCTGTCTGTCTGTCTGATCCCCTGGAACTGGAGATGGGCCACCATATAGTTGCTGGTAGTTGATCCCAGGTTATCTATAAGAGGAGACAATGCTGTTAATTGTTGATCCCTTTCATTGGCCCCACACATGTTTAAATTTTTAGAAGTAAATGTGAGGCTGTGTTTATGTACATCATATGCAGACCGTAAGAGGGATGTAGATTCTCCAGAATCTGACACCCTCTTCTGGAGTGTCTGAAGACAGCTACAGTGTACTTATATCTAATAAATACATAAATAAATAAATAAATAAATAAATAAACATTTTTTAAAAGGGATAAGAAAGAAAGAAAAACCAGGCAGGCCTGCCATCCTTGTCTGTCTTTCTCTCTGTCTGTCTGTCTTGCCTAGCCCCTTGAGTAGCCTAGCCTAGTCCCTTGCCTTGACTAGCCCAGCCCCTTGCCTAGCCTAGCCTAGCCCAGCCCTGCCTTGCCTAGCCCTGCCTATCCCTGTCTTTAACCAGGCTGGCCTCGATCTCAAAAACTGACTGCCTCTGCCTCCAGAGTGCTCTCATTAAGACCTCGAGCCACCACTGATTGTTGTGTTTTCTAAGTCTTACATAGGTATGGTCTGTTTCTCAGCTGTGAAACCCTAATTAACACATGTAGTCTGTCCTAGGTCAGCCATAGCTACAGACTGAGGCCTTTTCTAAAACAAAACAAAAGAAAACAAAAAATAGAAATAATAAAATAAATAAATTAAGCAACCACATGATATCTTTTCTTTCTTACAATGATACTCAGAGCTTGAAGCAGTTCACCCATGAGACCTCAGCTCCGGACATTGAGGCTCTTTCCCTAACAAGTATTATGGCTGAACCTGAGGGGTTCTACTGCTGATTTGGGTCCCCCACTTTAAAAAAATAGTTGTTTTCAAAGGCTGCAGGTTCTTAGCCCTGTTCCTTGTTACAGTTGAGTCACAGCCCTGAAAGTTCAGTGGTAGTTAAAGGCACTGAGAAGGGCTTCCTATAGACATCAAAGACCAAGTCTTTGTTTTTAAAAAGTTAATCTGGATTCCCCCACCCCCTGGCATCCTTAGAATTCCTAGAAAGGAAGGCAGGGACCTGGGCAGAAGAGTGCAAGCCTACTGGTGTTTGTAAGTGGTAACAGAAAGCTTTCTCTTGTTGGTACCCTACCCCAAGTTATACTGTCACTTCTTTTTCCTAGTTGTTGTTTTGTCGGTTTGTATTCTCAACATAGACCCTTTTCCTTCCTAACCTTGGCTGTCCTGAACCTTACTGTGCTTGAACTCAGTGATTTGCCTGTCTTGCTGGGATGAAACTGTGAGCTACCATCCAGAAGGAAGCACCCTGCTGAGGTTAGATTGGGGTCTCTTCCATTTTCCTCTATGAACATGCATATGGCAGGCCTGATCTTTCTTTTTTACTTTTCCTTTTCTTTTTAAAGATTTATTTATTTATTATATTTAAGTATGCTGTAGCTATCTTCAGACAGTCCAGAAGAGGGTGTCAGATTCTGAAGAATCTAAATCATTCTTATTGTCTGCATATGATGTATATAAACACAGCCTCACATATACTCAAAAAAAAAAAAAGAAAGAAAAAAGATGTGGCTACAGAGAGGGCTCAACAATTAAGAGCATTGTCTCCTCTTCCAGAGAACCTGGGCTCAATTACCAGTATTATATATGGTGGCCCATCTCCAGTTCCAGGGGATCTAATACTCTGTTCTGGAGTCTGTGGGCACAGCATACACATGCAAAACATTCTTACACAATCATTGAGAGAGGAGAGAGAGGGGTTGAGAGAGAGGGGAGGTAATCATACCTCCTGACGAGTTTGAAGACCTGAGCTTCATCACTCACACAAATAAATAAATGCAAAATATTTTTTTATAAATAAACTCTGCCATTGCCCTTTAAAAATTCCTAGAAAACAAGTTTTATAAGCAACAGTTATATTTACTATATCTAAAGGACAGTCATGAGCATATTCAATAAATAGAAAAAGGCCTGTTAGTCTTAGAAATGGAAAAGACAAACCAAGGAAGGTTTGCAATTACATAATGAGGCAGCTCAGCCCAGCTCTAAGGTTCGAAATAAGACTCGAGAATAGGATACACCTGAAGACAGCCAGCCATTGTTTTTTGTTTTGGAGGCTGAAAGGATACACCTGAAGACAGCCAATGCTGTGTGATGGTGATCTGGTATTTTTTTTTTTAATTTTTAAAAACTTTAACACTTTTTATAAAACTTTTATAAAACCTTTTTCTTTCTTTCTTTCTTTCTTTCCTCACCCTAGCCCTGTCTTTCACCAGGGTGGCCTCGAACTCAGAAACTGACTGCCTCTGCCTACAGAGTGCTCTCATTAAGAGCTTGAGCCACCACTGAATGTAGGGTTTTCTAAGCCTTACCTTGCTCTTGGTGTCTGTTCTCAGCTGTGAAACCCTAATTAACACAAGTAGGCAGTCCTGGGTCAGCCAGAGCTACAGACTGAGGACTTCTCTAAAAACAAATAAAACAAAACAAAACAACAAATAGAAATAATAAAATACATAAATTAAGAAACCACAGCATAGCTTTTCTCTCTCTAGGTGGTACTCAGAAATTCCAGCAGTTGGCCTGTGACACCTCAGCTCAGTATATGTGAGGCTGTGTTTATGTACATCATATGCAGACCATAAGAGGGATTTACATTCTCCAGAATCTGACACCCTCCTCTGGAGTGTCTGAAGAGAGCTACAGTGTACTTATATCTAAGAAATACATAAATAAATAAATAAATAAATAAATAAATAAATAAATAAATAAATATTTTTTAAAAAGGATAAGAAAGAAAGAAAGACCAGGCAGGCCTGCCATCATTATCTCTGTCTGTCTGTCTGTCTGTCTGTCTGATCCCCTGGAACTGGAGATGGGCCACCTTGTAGGAGCTGGTAGTTGATCCCAGGTTCTCTGGAAGAGGAGACAATGCTGTTAATTTTTGAGCCCTTTCAGTGGCCCCACCCATTTTTAATTTTTAGAAGTATATGTGAGGCTGTGTTTATGTACATCATATTCAGAACATAAGAGGGATTTAGATTCTCCAGAATCTGACAACCTCTTCTGGAGTGTCTGAAACAGATACAGTTTACTTATATCTAATAAATACATATATAAAAAATAAATATTTTTAAAAAGGATAAGAAAGAAAGAAAGACCAGGCAGGCCTCCATCCTTAACTCTGTCTGTCTGTCTGTCTGTTTGATACCCTGGAACTGGAGATGGGCCACCATATAGTTGCTGGAAGTTGATCCCAGGCTCTCTGGAAGAGGAGACAATGCTGTTAATTGTTGAGCCATTTCAGTGGCCCCACCCATCTTTAAATTTTTAGAAGTAAAGTTGAGGCTGTGTTTATGTACATCATATGCAGACCATAAGAGGGATTTAGATTCTCCAGAATCTGACACCCTCTTCTTGATTGCTTGAAGACAGCTACATTGTACTTATATCTTATAAATACATAAATATATGAATAAACATTTTTTAAAAAGGATAAGAAAGAAAGAAAGACCAGGTAGGCCTGCCATCATTATCCTTGTCTGTCTGTCTGTCTGTCTGATCACCTGGAACTGGAGATGGGCCACCATATAGGTGCTGGTAGTTGATCCCAGGATCTCTGGTAGAGTTGACAATGCTGTTAATTGTTGAGACCTTTAAGTGGCCCCACACATATTTTAATTTTTAGAAGTATATGTGAGGCTGTGTTTATGTACATAATATGCAGACCATAAGAGGGATATCGATACTCCAGAATCTGACACCCTCTTCTGGAGTGTCTGAAGATAGCTACAGTGTACTTATATCTAATAAATAAATAAATAAATAAATAAATAAATAAACAAACATTTTTTTAAAAAGCATAAGAAAGAAAGAAAGACCAGGCAGGACTGCCATCCTTATCTCTGTCTGTCTGTCTGTCTGTCTGATCTTCTGGAACTGGAGATGGGCCACCATAGAGATGCTTGTAGTTGATCCCAGGTTCTCTGGAAAAGGAGACAATGCTTTTAATTGTTGAGCCCTTTCAGTGGGCCCACACATCTTTAAATTTTTAGAAGTATATGTGAGGCTGTGTTTATGTACATCATATGCAGACCATAAGAGGGATTTAGATTCTCCAGAAGATGACACACTCTTCTAGAGTGTCTGAAGACAGCTACAGTGTACATATATCTAATAAATTCATAAATAAACAAATAAACATTTTTAAAAAAGGATAATAAAGAAAGAGAGACCAGGCAAGCCTGCCATCCTTGTCTGTCTGTCTGTCTGTCTGTTCCCCTGGAACTAGAGATGGGCCACCATATAAATGCTGGTAGTTGATCCCATGTTCTCTGGAAGAGGAGTCAGTGCTGTTAATTGTTGAGCCCTTTCAGTGGCCCCACCCATCTATAAATTTTTAGAAATATATGTGAGGCTATGTTCATGTACATCATATGCAGACCATAAGAGGGATATAGATTCTCCAGAATCTGACACCCTCTTCGGGAGTGTTTGAAGAGAGCTACAGTGTACTTATATCTAATAAATACATACTTAAATTAATAAACATTTTTTAAAAAGGATAAGAAAGAATGAAAGACCAGGTAGGCCTTCCATCCTTAACTCTATCTGTCTGTATGTCTGTCTGTCTGTCTGATCCCCTGGAACTGGAGATGGGCCACCATATAGTTGCTGGTAGTTGATCCCAGGTTCTCTGGTAGAGGAGACAATGCTGTTAATTGTTGAGCCCTTTCAGTGGCCCCACCCATCTTTAAATTTTTAGAAGTATATGTGAGGTTGTGTTCATGTACATCATATGCAGACCATAAGAGGGATATTGATTCTCCAGAATCTGACACCCTCTTTTGGAGAGTCTGAAGACTGCTACAGTGTACTTATATCTAATAAATACATAAATAAATAAATAAATAAATAAATAAATAAATGAATAAATAAATAAATAAATGAACATTTTTTAAAAAGGACAAGAAAGAAAGAAAAATCAGGCAGGCCTGCCATCCTTATCTCTGTCTGTCTGTCTGTCTGTCTTATCCCCTGGAACTTGAGATGGGCCACCATATAGTTGCTTGTAGTTGATCCAAGGATCTCTGGAAGAGGAGACAATGCTGTTAATTGTTGAGCCCTTTCAGTGGGCCCACCCTTCTTTAAATTTTTAGAAGTATATGTGAGGCTGTGTTTATGTACATCATATGCAGACCATAAGAGGGATTTAGATTACCCAGAAGATGACACCCTCTTCTAGAGTGTCTGAAGACAGCTAAAGTGTACTTATATCTAATAAAAACATACTTAAATTAATAAACATTTTTTTAAAGTATAAGAAAGAAAGAAAGACCAGGCAGGCCTCCATCCTTATCTCTGTCAGACTGTCTGTCTGTCTGATCCATTGGAACTGGAGATGGGCCACTATATAGTTGCTGTTAGTTGATCCCAGGTACTCTGGAAGAAGAGACAATGCTGTTAATTGTTGAGCCCTTTCAGTGGCTCCACCTATCTTTAAATTTTTAGAAGTATATGTTAGGCTGTGTTTATGTACATCATATGCAGACCATAAGAGGGATTTAGATTCTCCAGAATCTGACACCCTCTTCTGGAGTGTCTGAAGCAACTACAGTGTACTTATATCTAATAAATACATAAATAAATAAATAAATAAATAAACATTATTTTAAAAGGATAAGAAAGAAAGAAAAACCAGGCAGGCCTGCCCTCCTTATCTCTGTCTGTCTGTCTGTCTGTCTGATCCCCTGGAACTGGAGATGGGCCACCATATAGTTGCTGGTAGTTGATCCCAGGTTTTCTGGAAGAAGAGACAATGCTGTTAATTGTTGAGCCCCTTCAGTGGCCCCACCCATCTTAAATTTTTAGAAGTGTATGTGAATCTGTGTTTATGTCCATCATATGCAGACCATAAGAGGGATTTATATTCTCCAGAATCTGACACCCTCTTCTGGAGTGTCTGAAGACAGCTACAGTGTACTTATATCTTATAAATACATAAATAAATAAATAAACATTTTTTAAAAAGGATAAGAAAGAAAGAAAAACAAGGGAGGACTGCCACCCTTGTCTGTCTGTCTCTTTGTCTGCCTGATCCCCTGGAACTGGAGATGGGCCACCATATAGTTGCTGGTAGTTGATCCCAGGTTCTCTGTTAGAGGAGACAATGCTGTTAATTTTTGGGCCTTTTCAGTGGCCCCACACATCTTTAAATTTTTAGAAGTATATGTGAGGCTGTGTTTATGTACATCATATGCAGACCATAAGAGGGATTTAGATTCTCTAGAATCTGACACCCTCTTCTGGAGTGTCTGAAGACAGCTACAGTGTACTTATATGTAATAAATACATAAATAAATAAATAAATAAATAAACATTTTTTTTAAAAGTATAAGAAAGAAAGAAAGACCAGGCAGGCCTCCATTCTTATCTCTCTCTGTCTGTCTGTCTGTCTGATACCCTGGACTGGAGATGGGCCACCATATATTTGCTGGTAGTTTATCCAAGGTTCTCTGGAAGAGGAGACAATGCTGTTAATTGTTGATCCCTTTCTGTGGCCCCACCCATCTTTAAATTTTTAGAAGTATATGTGAGGCTGTGTTTATGTACATCATATGCAGAACATAAGAGGGATTTAGATTCTCCAGAATCTAACCCCCTCTTTTGGAGTATCTGAAGATAGCTACAGTGTACTTATATCTAATAAATAAATAAATAAATAAATAAATAAATAAATAAATAAACATTTTTTAAAAAGGATAAGAAAGAAAGAAAGACCAGGCAGGGCTGCCATCCTTATCTTTGTCTGTCTGTCTGTCTCTCTGTTTGTCTGTCTGTCTGATCTCATGGAACTGGAGAAGGGCCACCATTTTGTTGCTGGTAGTTGATCCCAGGTCTTCTGAAGAGGAGACAATGCTGTTAATTGTTCAGCCCTTTCAGTGGCCCAACCCATCTTTAAATTTCTAGAAGTAAATGTGATGCTGTGTTTATGTACATCATATTCAGACCCTTAAAGAGGGATTTATATTCTTCAGAATCTGACACCGTCTTTTGGAGTGTCTATGACGGATACAGGGTACTTATATCTAATAAATACATAAATAAAGAAATAAACATTTTTTAAAAACGATAAGAAAGAAAGAAAGACCAGGAAGGCCTGCCATAGTTATCTCTGTCTGTCTGTCTGTCTGTCTGATCCTCTTGAACTGGAGATGGGCCACCATAGAGTTTCTTGTAGTTGATCCCAGGTTCTCTGGAAGAGGAGACAATGCTGTTAATTGTTGAGCCCTTTCAGTGGCCCCACCCATCTTTAAATTTTTAGAAGTATATGCGAGGCTGTGTTTATGTACGCAATATGCAGACCATAAGAGGGATTTAGATTCTCCAGAATCTGACACCCACTTCTGGAGTGTCTGAAGACAGCTACAGTGTACTTATATCTAATAAATTCATAAATAAACAAATAAACATTTTTTAAAAAGGATAATAAAGAAAGAGAGACCAGGCAGGCCTGATATCCTTGTCTGTCTGTCTGTCTGTCTGATCCCCTGGAACTGGAGATGGGCCACCATATAGTTGCTGGTAGTTGATCCCAGGTTCTCTGGTAGAGGAGACAATGCTGTTAATTGTTGAGCCCTTTCAGTGGCCCCACCCATCTTTAAATTTTTAGAAGTATATGTGAGGCTGTGTTCATGTACATCATATGCAGACCATAAGAGGGATATTGATTCTCCAGAATCTGACACCCTCTTCTGGAGAGTCTGAGGACAGCTACAGTGTACTTATATCTAATAAATACATAAATAAATAAATAAATAAATAAATGAATAAATAAATAAATAAATAAACATTTTTTAAAAAGGATAAGAAAGAAAGAAAAATCAGGCAGGCCTGCCATCCTTATCTCTGTCTGTCTGTCTGTCTGTCTTATCCCCTGGAACTGGAGATGGGCCACCATATAGTTGCTTGTAGTTGATCCAAGGATCTCTGGAAGAGGAGACAATGCTGTTAATTGTTGAGCCCTTTCAGTGGGCCCACCCTTCTTTAAATTTTTAGAAGTATATGTGAGGCTGTGTTTATGTACATCATATGCAGACCATAAGAGGGATTTAGATTACCCAGAAGATGACACCCTCTTCTAGAGTGTATGAAGACAGCTAAAGTGTACTTATATCTAATAAATACATACTTAAATTAATAAACATTTTTTAAAAGTATAAGAAAGAAAGAAAGACCAGGCAGGCCTCCATCCTTATCTCTGTCAGTCTGTCTGTCTGTCTGATCCATTGGAACTGGAGATGGGCCACTATATAGTTGCTGTTAGTTGATCCCAGGTTCTCTGGAAGAAGAGACAATGCTGTTAATTGTTGAGCCCTTTCAGTGGCTCCACCTATCTTTAAATTTTTAGAAGTATATGTTAGGCTGTGTTTATGTACATCATATGCAGACCATAAGAGGGATTTAGATTGTCCAGAATCTGACACCCTCTTCTGGAGTGTCTGAAGACAACTACAGTGTACTTATATCTAATAAATACATAAATAAATAAATAAATAAATAAATAAATAAATAAATAAATAAATAAACATTATTTTAAAAGGATAAGAAAGAAAGAAAAACCAGGCAGGCCTGCCCTCCTTATCTCTGTCTGTCTGTCTGTCTGTCTGATCCCCTGGAAATGGAGATGGGCCACCATATAGTTGCTGGTAGTTGATCCCAGGTTTTCTGGAAGAAGAGACAATGGTGTTAATTGTTGAGCCCTTTCAGTGGCCCCACCCATCTTAAATTTTTAGAAGTGTATGTGAATCTGTGTTTATGTCCATCATATGCAGACCATAAGAGGGATTTATATTCTCCAGAATCTGACACCCTCTTCTGGAGTGTCTGAATACAGCTACAGTGTACTTATATCTTATAAATACATAAATAAATAAATAAACATTTTTTAAAAAGGATAAGAAAGAAAGAAAAACCAGGGAGGACTGCCACCCTTGTCTGTCTGTCTCTTTGTCTGCCTGATCCCCTGGAACTGGAGATGGGCCACCATATAGTTGCTGGTAGTTGATCCCAGGTTCTCTGTTAGAGGAGACAATGCTGTTAATTTTTGAGCCCTTTCAGTGGCCCCACACATCTTTAAATTTTTAGAAGTATATGTGAGGCTGTGTTTATGTACATCATATGCAGACCATAAGAGGGATATAGATTCTCCAGAATCTGGCACCCTCTTCTGGAGTGTCTGAAGACAGCTTCAGTGTACTTATATGTAATAAATACAAAAATAAATAAATAAATAAGAAGACATTTTTTTTTTAAAGTATAAGAAAGAAAGGAAGACCAGGCAGGCCTCCATTCTTATCTCTGTCTGTCTGTCTGTCTGTCTGATACCCTGGAACTGGAGATGGGCAACCATATAGTTGCTGGTAGTTTATCCAAGGTTCTCTGGTAGAGGAGACAATGCTGTTAATTGTTGATCCCTTTCTGTGGCCCCACCCATCTTTAAATTTTTAGAAGTATATGTGAGGCTGTGTTTATGTACATCATATGCAGACCATAAGAGGGATTTAGATTCTCCAGAATCTGACATCCTCTTTTGGAGTATCTGAAGATAGCTACAGTGTACTTATATCTAATAAATAAATAAATAAATAAATAAATAAATAAATAAATAAATAAACATTTTTTAAAAAGGATAAGAAAGAAAGAAAGACCAGGCAGGGCTGCCATCCTTATCTTTGTCTGTCTGTCTGTCTCTCTGTTTGTCTGTCTGTCTGATCTCCTGGAACTGGAGATGGGCCACCATTTTGTTGCTGGTAGTTGATCCCAGGTCTTCTGAACAGGAGACAATGCTGTTAATTGTTCAGCCCTTTCAGTGGCCCCACCCATCTTTAAATTTCTAGAAGTAAATGTGATGCTGTGTTTATGTACATCATATTCAGACCCTTAAAGAGGGATTTATATTCTTCAGAATCTGACACTGTCTTTTGGAGTGTCTATGACGGATACAGGGTACTTATATCTAATAAATACATAAATAAAGAAATAAACATTTTTTAAAAACGATAAGAAAGAAAGAAAGACCAGGCAGGCCTGCCATCCTTATCACTGTCTGTCTGTCTGTCTGATCCCCTGGAACTGGAGATGGGCCACCATATAATTTCTGGTAGTTGATCCCAGGTTCTCTGGAAGATGAGTCAGTGCTGTTAATTGTTGAGCCCTTTCAGTGGCCCCACCCATCTTTAAATTTTTAGAAGTATATGTGAGGCTGTGTTCATGTACATCATATGCAGACCATAAGAGGGATATAGATTCTCCAGAATCTGACACCCTCTTCGGGAGTGTTTGAAGACAGCTACAATGTACTTAAATCTAATAAATACATACTTAAATTAATAAACATTTTTTAAAAAGGATAAGAAAGAAAGAAAAACAAGGGAGGACTGCCACCCTTGTCTGTCTGTCTCTTTGTCTGCCTGATCCCCTGGAACTGGAGATGGGCCACCATATAGTTGCTGGTAGTTGATCCCAGGTTCTCTGTTAGAGGAGACAATGCTGTTAATTTTTGGGCCTTTTCAGTGGCCCCACACATCTTTAAATTTTTAGAAGTATATGTGAGGCTGTGTTTATGTATATCATATGCAGACCATAAGAGGGATTTAGATTCTCCAGAATCTGACACCCTCTTCTGGAGTGTCTGAAGACAGCTACAGTGTACTTATATGTAATAAATACATAAATAAATAAATAAATAAATAAATAAACATTTTTTTTAAAAGTATAAGAAAGAAAGAAAGACCAGGCAGGCCTCCATTCTTATCTCTCTCTGTCTGTCTGTCTGTCTGATACCCTGGACTGGAGATGGGCCACCATATATTTGCTGGTAGTTTATCCAAGGTTCTCTGGAAGAGGAGACAATGCTGTTAATTGTTGATCCCTTTCTGTGGCCCCACCCATCTTTAAATTTTTAGAAGTATATGTGAGGCTGTGTTTATGTACATCATATGCAGACCATAAGAGGGATTTAGATTCTCCAGAATCTAACCCCCTCTTTTGGAGTATCTGAAGATAGCTACAGTGTACTTATATCTAATAAATAAATAAATAAATAAATAAATAAATAAATAAATAAATAAATAAATAAACATTTTTTAAAAAGGATAAGAAAGAAAGAAAGACCAGGCAGGGCTGCCATCCTTATCTTTGTCTGTCTGTCTGTCTCTCTGTTTGTCTGTCTGTCTGATCTCATGGAACTGGAGAAGGGCCACCATTTTGTTGCTGGTAGTTGATCCCAGGTCTTCTGAAGAGGAGACAATGCTGTTAATTGTTCAGCCCTTTCAGTGGCCCAACCCATCTTTAAATTTCTAGAAGTAAATGTGATGCTGTGTTTATGTACATCATATTCAGACCCTTAAAGAGGGATTTATATTCTTCAGAATCTGACACCGTCTTTTGGAGTGTCTATGACGGATACAGGGTACTTATATCTAATAAATACATAAATAAAGAAATAAACATTTTTTAAAAACGATAAGAAAGAAAGAAAGACCAGGAAGGCCTGCCATACTTATCTCTGTCTGTCTGTCTGTCTGTCTGATCCCCTGGAACTGGAAATGGGCCACCATATAGTTGCTGGTAGTTGATCCCAGGTACTCTGGAAGAGGAGACAATGCTGTTAATTGTTGAGCTTTTAGAGTGGCCCCACCCTTCTTTAAATTTTTAGAAGTATATGTGAGGATGTGTTTATGTACATCATATGCAGACCATAAGAGGGATTTAGATTCTCCAGAATCTGACACCCTCTTCTGGAGTGTCTGAACAGCTACAGTGTACTTATATCTAATAAATAAATAAATGAATAAATAAATAAATAAATAAATAAATAAATAAATAAATAAACGAACATTTTTTTAAAAAATGGATAAGAAAGAAAGAAAGACCAGGCAGGCCTGCCATCCTTATCACTGTCTGTCTGTCTGTCTGTCTGATCCCCTGGAACTCTAGATGGGCCACCTTTTAGGTGCTGGTAGTTGATCCCAGGTTCTCTGGAAGAGGAGACAATGCTGTTAATTGTTGAGTCCTTTCAGTGGCCCCACCTATTTATAATTTTTAGACGTATATGTGAGGCTGTGTTTATGTACATCATATTCAGACCATAAGAGGGATTTAGATTCTCTAGAATCTGACACCCTCTTCTGGAGTGTCTAAAGACGGCTACAGTGTACTTATATCTAATTAATACATAAATAAATAAATAAATAAATAAATAAACAATTTTTAAAAAGTATAAGAAATAAAGAAAGACCAGGCAGGCCTGCCATCCTTATCTCTGTCTCTCTGTCTGTCTGTCTGTCTGTCTGATCCACTGGAACTGGAGATGGGCCACCATAAGGTGCTGGTAGTTTATTCCAGGTTCTCTGAAAGAGGAGACAATGCTGTTAATTGTTGAGCCCTCTCAGTGGCCCCACACATCTTTAAATTTTTAGAAGTATATGTGAGGCTCTGTTTATGTACATCATATGCAGACCATAAGTGGGATTTAGATTCTCCAGAATATGACACCCTCTTCTGAAGTGTCTGAAGACAGCTACAGTGTACTTATATCTAATAAATATATATATAAATAAATAAACATTTTTAAAATGTATAAGAAGAAAGAAAAACCAGGCAGGCCTGCAATCCTTGTCTGTCTGTCTGTATGTATGTCTGTCTGATCCCTTGGAACTGGAGATGGGCCACAATATAGGTGCTGGTAGTTGATCCCAGGTCCTCTGGAAGAGGAGACAATGCTGTTAATTGTTGATCCCTTTCAGTGGCCCCAACCATCTTTAAATTTTTAGAAGTATATGTGAGGCTGTGTTTATGTACATCATATGCAGACCATAAGAGGGATATAGATTATCCAGAATCTGACACCCTCTTCTGGAGAGTCTGAAGACAGCTACAGTGTACTTATATCTAATAAATACATAAATAAATAAATAAATAAATAAATAAATAAATTAATGAATAAATAAATAAATAAACAAACAATTTTAAAAAGGATAAGAAAGAAAGAAAAATCAGGCAGGCCTGCCATCCTTATCTCTGTCTGTCTGTCTGTCTGTCTGATCCCCTGCAACTTGAGATGGGCCACCACATAGTTGCTGGTAGTTGATCCCACGTTCTCTGGAAGAGGAGACAATGGTGTTAATTGTTGAGCCCTTTCAGTGGGCCCACCCATCTTTAAATTTTTAGAAGTATATGTGAGGCTGTGTTTATGTACATCATATGCAGACCATAAGAGGGATTTAGATTCTCCAGAATCTGACACACTCTTCTGGAGTGTCTGAACAGCTACAGTGTACTTATATCTAATAATAAATAAATAAATAAATAAATAAATAAATAAATAAATAAACATTTTTTTAAAAAAAGGATAAGAAAGAAAGAAAGACCAGGCAGGCCTGCCATCCTTATCACTGTCTGTCTGTCTGTCTGTCTGATCCCCTGGAACTGGAGATGGGCCATCTTTTAGGTGCTGGTAGTTGATCCCAGGTTCTCTGGAAGAGGAGACAATGCTGTTAATTGTTGAGTCCTTTCAGTGGCCCCACCTATTTATAATTTTTAGACGTATATGTGAGGCTGTGTTTATGTACATCATATTCAGACCATAAGAGGGATTTAGATTCTCTAGAATCTGACACCCTCTTCTGGAGTGTCTGAAGACGGCTACAGTGTACTTATGTCTAATAAATAAATAAATAAATAAATAAATAAATAAATAAATAAATAAACAATTTTTAAAAAGTATAAGAAATAAAGAAAGACCAGGCAGGCCTGCCATCCTTATCTCTGTCTCTCTGTCTGTCTGTCTGTCTGTCTGATCCACTGGAACTGGAGATGGGCCACCATAAGGTGCTGGTAGTTTATCCCAGGTTCTCTGAAAGAGGAGACAATGCTGTTAATTGTTGAGCCCTCTCAGTGGCCCCACACATCTTTAAATTTTTAGAAGTATATGCGAGGCTGTGTTTATGTACCGAATATGCAGACCATAAGAGGGATTTAGATTCTCCAGAATCTGACACCCTCTTCTGGAGTGTCTGAAGACAGCTACAGTGTACATATATCTAATAAATACATACATACATATATAAATAAACATTTTTTTAAAAGGATAAGAAAGAAAGAAAGACCAGGCAGGCCTGCCATCCTTATCACTGTCTGTATGTCTGTCTGTCTGCTCCCCTGGAACTGGAGATGGGCCACCATATAGTTGCTGGTAGTTGATCCCAGGTACTCTGGAAGAGGAGACAATGCTGTTAATTGTTGAGCTTTTAGAGTGGCCCCACCCTTCTTTAAATTTTTAGAAGTATATGTGAGGCTGTGTTTATGTACATCATATGCAGACCATAAGAGGGATTTAGATTCTCCAGAATCTGACACCCTCTTCTGGAGTGTCTGAACAGCTACAGTGTACTTATATCTAATAAATAAATAAATAAATAAATAAATAAATAAATAAATAAACGAACATTTTTTTTAAAAAAAGGATAAGAAAGAAAGAAAGACCAGGCAGGCCTGCCATCCTTATCACTGTCTGTCTGTCTGTCTGTCTGATCCCCTGGAACTGTAGATGGGCCACCTTTTAGGTGCTTTTAGTTGATCCCAGGTTCTCTGGAAGAGGAGACAATGCTGTTAATTGTTGAGTCCTTTCAGTGGCCCCACCTATTTATAATTTTTAGAAGTATATGTGAGGCTGTGTTTATGTACATCATATTCAGACCATAAGAGGGATTTAGATTCTCTAGAATCTGACACCCTCTTCTGGAGTGTCTGAAGACGGCTACAGTGTACTTATATCTAATAAATACATAAATAAATAAATAAATAAATAAATAAATAAATAAATAAACAATTTTTAAAAAGTATAAGAAATAAAGAAAGACCAGGCAGGCCTGCCATCCTTATCTCTGTCTCTCTGTCTGTCTGTCTGTCTGTCTGATCCACTGGAACGGGAGATGGGCCACCATAAGGTGCTGGTAGTTTATTCCAGGTTCTCTGAAAGAGGAGACAATGCTGTTAATTGTTGAGCCCTCTCAGTGGCCCCAACATCTTTAAATTTTTAGAAGTATATGCGAGGCTGTGTTTATGTACATCATATGCAGACCATAACAGGGATTTAGATTCTCCAGAATCTGACACCCTCTTCTGGAGTGTCTGAAAGCAGCTACAGTGTACATATATCTAATAAATACATAAATAAATATATAAATAAACATTTTTTTAAAAAGGATAAGAAAGAAAGAAAGACCAGGCAGGCCTGCCATCCTTATCACTGTCTGTATGTCACTCTGTTTGATCCCCTGGAACTGGAGATGGGCCACCATATAGTTGCTGGTAGTTGATCTCAGGTACTCTGGAAGAGGAGACAATGCTGTTAATTGTTGAGCTTTTAGAGTGGCCCCACCCTTCTTTAAATTTTTAGAAGTATATGTGAGGCTGTGTTTATGTACATCATATGCATACCATAAGTGGGATTTAGATTCTCCAGAATATGACACCCTCTTCTGGAGTGTCTGAACAGCTACAGTGTACTTATATCTAATAATAAATAAATAAATAAATAAATAAATAAATAAATAAATAAATAAACAAACATTTTTTTAAAAAAAGGATAAGAAAGAAAGACCAGGCAGGCCTGCCATCCTTATCACTGTCTGTCCCTCTGTCTGTCTGATCCCCTGGAACTGGAGATGGGCCACCTTTTAGGTGCTGGTAGTTGATCCCAGGTTCTCTGCAAGAGGAGACAATGCTGTTAATTGTTGAGTCCTTTCAGTGGCCCCACCTATTTATAATTTTTAGAAGTATATGTGAGGCTGTGTTTATGTACATCATATTCAGACCATAAGAGGGATTTAGATTCTCTAGAATCTGACACCCTCTTCTGGAGTGTCTGAAGACGGATACAATGTACTTATATCTAATAAATACATAAATAAATAAATAAATAAATAAATAAATAAATAAACATTTTTTAAAAAGTATAAGAAATAAAGAAAGACCAGGCAGACCTGCTATCCTTATCTCTGTCTCTCTGTCTGTCTGTCTGTCTGTCTGATCCACTGGAACTGGAGAGGGGCCACCATAAGGTGCTGATAGTTTATCCCAGGTTCTCTGAAAGAGGAGACAATTCTGTTAATTGTTGAGCCCTCTCAGTGGCCCCACACATCTTTAAATTTTTAGAAGTATATGTGAGGCTGTGTTTATGTACATCATATGCAGACCATAAGAGGGATTTAGATTCTCCAGAATCTGACACACTCTTCTGGAGTGTCTGAACAGCTACAGTGTACTTATATCTAATAATAAATAAATAAATAAATAAATAAATAAATAAATAAATAAATAAATAAATAAACATTTTTTTAAAAAAAGGTTAAGAAAGAAAGAAAGACCAGGCAGGCCTGCCATCCTTATCACTGTCTGTCTGTCTGTCTGTCTGATCCCCTGGAACTGGAGATGGGCCACCTTTTAGGTGCTGGTAGTTGATCCCAGGTTCTCTGGAAGAGGAGACAATGCTGTTAATTGTTGAGTCCTTTCAGTGGCCCCACCTATTTATAATTTTTAGACGTATATGTGAGGCTGTGTTTATGTACATCATATTCAGACCATAAGAGGGATTTAGATTCTCTAGAATCTGACACCCTCTTCTGGAGTGTCTGAAGACGGCTACAGTGTACTTATATCTAATAAATAAATAAATAAATAAATAAATAAATAAACAATTTTTAAAAAGTATAAGAAATAAAGAAAGACCAGGCAGGCCTGCCATCCTTATCTCTGTCTCTCTGTCTGTCTGTCTGTCTGTCTGATCCACTGGAACTGGAGATGGGCCACCATAAGGTGCTGGTAGTTTATCCCAGGTTCTCTGAAAGAGGAGACAATGCTGTTAATTGTTGAGCCCTCTCAGTGGCCCCACACATCTTTAAATTTTTAGAAGTATATGCGAGGCTGTGTTTATGTACCGAATATGCAGACCATAAGAGGGATTTAGATTCTCCAGAATCTGACACCCTCTTCTGGAGTGTCTGAAGACAGCTACAGTGTACATATATCTAATAAATACGTACATAAATATATAAATAAACATTTTTTTAAAAGGATAAGAAAGAAAGAAAGAAAGACCAGGCAGGCCTGCCATCCTTATCACTGTCTGTATGTCTGTCTGTCTGCTCCCCTGGAACTGGAGATGGGCCACCATATAGTTGCTGGTAGTTGATCCCAGGTACTCTGGAAGAGGAGACAATGCTGTTAATTGTTGAGATTTTAGAGTGGCCCCACCCTTCTTTAAATTTTTAGAAGTATATGTGAGGCTGTGTTTATGTACATCATATGCAGACCATAGGAGGGATTTAGATTCTCCAGAATCTGACACCCTCTTCTGGAGTGTCTGAACAGCTACAGTGTACTTATATCTAATAAATAAATAAATAAATAAATAAATAAATAAATAAATAAATAAATAAACGAACATTTTTTTAAAAAAAGGATAAGAAAGAAAGAAAGACCAGGCAGGCCTGCCATCCTTATCACTGTCTGTCTGTCTGTCTGTCTGATCCCCTGGAACTGTAGATGGGCCACCTTTTAGGTGCTGGTAGTTGATCCCAGGTTCTCTGGAAGAGGAGACAATGGTGTTAATTGTTGAGCCCTTTCAGTGGGCCCACCCATCTTTAAATTTTTAGAAGTATATGTGAGGCTGTGTTTATGTACATCATATGCAGACCATAAGAGGGATTTAGATTCTCTAGAATCTGACACACTCTTCTGGAGTGTCTGAACAGCTACAGTGTACTTATATCTAATAATAAATAAATAAATAAATAAATAAATAAATAAATAAATAAACATTTTTTAAAAAAAAAAAAAGAAAGAAAGAAAGACCAGGCAGGCCTGCCATCCTTATCACTGTCTGTCTGTCTGTCTGTCTGATCCCCTGGAACTGGAGATGGGCCACCTTTTAGGTGCTGGTAGTTGATCCCAGGTTCTCTGGAAGATGAGACAATGCTGTTAATTGTTGAGTCCTTTCAGTGGCCCCACCTATTTATAATTTTTAGACGTATATGTGAGGCTGTGTATATGTACATCATATTCAGTCCATAAGAGGGATTTAGATTCTCTAGAATCTGACACCCTCTTCTGGAGTGTCTGAAGACGGCTACAGTGTACTTATATCTAATAAATAAATAAATAAATAAATAAATAAATAAATAAATAAAAAAATAAATAAACAATTTTTAAAAAGTATAAGAAATAAAGAAAGACCAGGCAGGCCTGCCATCGTTATCTCTGTCTCTCTGTCTGTCTGTCTGTCTGTCTGATCCACTGGAACTGGAGATGGGCCACCATAAGGTGCTGGTAGTTTATCCCAGGTTCTCTGAAAGAGGAGACAATGCTGTTAATTGTTGAGCCCTCTCAGTGGCCCCACACATCTTTAAATTTTTAGAAGTATATGCGAGGCTGTGTTTATGTACCGAATATGCAGACCATAAGAGGGATTTAGATTCTCCAGAATCTGACACCCTCTTCTGGAGTGTCTGAAGACAGCTACAGTGTACATATATCTAATAAATACATACATACATATATAAATAAACATTTTTTTAAAAGGATAAGAAAGAAAGAAAGACCAGGCAGGCCTGCCATCCTTATCACTGTCTGTATGTCTGTCTGTCTGCTCCCCTGGAACTGGAGATGGGCCACCATATAGTTGCTGGTAGTTGATCCCAGGTACTCTGGAAGAGGAGACAATGCTGTTAATTGTTGAGCTTTTAGAGTGGCCCCACCCTTCTTTAAATTTTTAGAAGTATATGTGAGGCTGTGTTTATGTACATCATATGCAGACCATAAGAGGGATTTAGATTCTCCAGAATCTGACACCCTCTTCTGGAGTGTCTGAACAGCTACAGTGTACTTATATCTAATAAATAAATAAATAAATAAATAAATAAATAAATACATAAATAAACAGTTTTTTAAAAAAAGGATAAGAAAGAAAGAAAGACCAGGCAGGCCTGCCATCCTTATCACTGTCTGTCTGTCTGTCTGTCTGATCCCCTGGAACTGGAGATGTTCCACCATAAGGTGCTGGTAGTTTATCCCAGGTTCTCTGGAAGAGGAGACAATGCTGTTAATTGTTGAGCCTTCTCAGTGGCCCCACACATCTTTAAATTTTTAGAAGTATATGTGAGGCTTTGTTTATGTACATCATATACAGACCATAAGAGGGATTTAGATTCTCCAGAATCTGACACCCTCTTCTGGAGTGTCTGAAGACAGCTACAGTGTACTTATATCTAATAAATATATAAATAAATATATAAATAAACATTTTTTTAAAAAGGATAAGAAAGAAAGAAAGACCAGGCAGGCCTGCCATCCTTATCACTGTCTGTATGTCTGTCTGTCTGTCTGATCCTCTGGAACTGGAGATGGGCCACCATATAGTTGCTGGTAGTTGATCCCAGGTACTCTGGAAGAGGAGACAATGCTGTTAATTGTTGAGCTTTTAGAGTGGCCCCACCCTTCTTTAAATTTTTAGAAGTATATGTGAGGCTGTGTTTATGTACATCATATGCAGTCCATAAGAGGGATTTAGATTCTCCAGAATATGACACCCTCTTCTGAAGTATCTGAAGACAGCTACAGTGTACTTATATCTATTAAATATATATATATAAATAAATAAACATTTTTAAAATGTATAAGAAGAAAGAAAAACCAGGCAGGCCTGCAATCCTTGTCTGTCTGTCTGTATGTATGTCTGTCTGATCCCCTGGAACTGGAGATGGGCCACAATATAGTTGCTGGTAGTTGATCCCAGGTACTCTGGAAGAGGAGACAATGCTGTTAATTGTTGAGCCCTTTCAGTGGCCCCAACCATCTTTAAATTTTTAGAAGTATATGTGAGGCTGTGTTTATGTACATCATATGCAGACCATAAGAGCGATTTAGATTCTCCAGAAGATGACACCCTCTTCTGGAGAGTCTGAAGACAGCTACAGTGTATTTATATCTAATAAATACATAAATAAATAAATAAATAAATAAATAAATAAATTAATGAATAAATAAATAAATAAACAATTTTAAAAAGGATAAGAAAGAAAGAAAAATCAGGCAGGCCTGCCATCCTTATCTCTGCCTGTCTGTCTGTCTGTCTGATCCCCTGCAACTTGAGATGGGCCACCACATAGTTGCTGGTAGTTGATCCCAAGTTCTCTGGAAGAGGAGACAATGGTGTTAATTGTTGAGCCCTTTCAGTGGGCCCACCCACCTTTAAATATTTAGAAGTATATGTGAGGCTGTGTTTATGTACATCATATGCAGACCATAAGAGCGATTTAGATTCTCCAGAAGATGACACCCTCTTCTAGAGTGTCTGAAGACAGCTACAGTGTACTTATATCTAATAAATACATAAATAAATAAATAAATAAATAAATAAATAAATAAACATTTTTTTAAAAGTATAAGAAATAAAGAAAGACCAGGCAGGCCTCCATCCTTACCTCTGTCAGTCTGTCTGTCTGTCTGATCCCCTGGAACTGGGGATGGGCCACCTTTTAGGTGCTGGTAGTTGATCCCAGGTTCTCTGGAAGAGGAGACAATGCTGTTAATTGTTGAGTCCTTTCAGTGGCCCCACCTATTTTTAAATATTTAGAGGTATATGTGAGGCTGTGTTTATGTACATCATATTCAGACCATAAGAGGGATTTAGATTCTCCAGAATCTGACACCCTCTTCTGGAGTGTCTGAAGACAGCTACAGTGTACATATATCTAATAAATACATAAATAAATATATAAATAAACATTTTTTAAAAAAGGATAAGAAAGAAAGAAAGAAAGACCAGGCAGGCCTGCCATCCTTATCTCTGTCTCACTGTCTGTCTGTCTGATCCCCTGGAACTGGAGATGGGCCACCATATAGTTGCTGGTAGTTGATCCCAGGTACTCTGGAAGAGGAGACAATGCTGTTAATTGTTGAGCTTTTAGAGTGGCCCCAACCTTCTTTAAATTTTTAGAAGTATATGTGAGGCTGTGTTTATGTACATCATATGCAGACCATAAGAGGGATTTAGATTCTCCAGAATCTGACACCCTCTTCTGGAGTGTCTGAACAGCTACAGTGTACATATATCTAATAAATACATAAATAAATATATAAATAAACATTTTTTAAATAAGAATAAGAAAGAAAGAAAGACCAGGCAGGCCTGCCATCCTTATCACTGTCTGTATGTCTGTCTGTCTGATCCCCTGGAACTGGAGATGGGCCACCATATAGTTGCTGGTAGTTGATCCCAGGTACTCTGGAAGAGGAGACAATTCTGTTAATTGTTGAGCTTTAAGAGTGGCCCCACCCTTCTTTAAATTTTTAGAAATATATGTGAGGCTGTGTTTATGTACATCATGCGCAGACCATAAGAGGGATTTAGATTCTCCAGAATATGTCACCCTCTTCTGAAGTGTTTGAAGACAGCTACAGTGTACTTATATCTAATAAATATATATATAAATAAATAAACATTTTTAAAATGTATAAGAAAGAAAGAAAAACCAGGCAGGCCTGCAATCCTTGTCTGTCTGTGTGTATATATGTCTGTCTGATCGCCTGTAAATGGAGATGGGCCACAATATTGTTGCTGGTAGTTGATCCCTGGTCCTCTGGAAGAGAAGACAATGCTGTTAATTGTTGAGCCTTTTCAGTGGCCCCAACCATCTTTAAATTTTTAGAAGTATATGTGAGGCTGTGTTTATGTACATCATATGCAGACCATAAGAGGGATATAGATTCTCCAGAATCTGCCACCCTTTTCTGGAGAGTCTGAAGACAGCTACAGTGTACTTATATCTAATAAATAAATAAATAAATAAATAAATAAATAAATAAACATTTTTTAAAAGTATAAGAAAGAAAGAAAGACCAGGCAGGCCTTCATCCTTATCTCTGTCTGTCTCTCTGTCTGTCTGATACCCTGGAACTGGAGATGGGCCACCATATAGTTGCTGGTAGTTTATCCAAGGTTCTCTGGAAGAGGAGACAATGCTGTTAATTGTTGAGCCCTTTCAGTGGCCCCACCCATCTTTAAATTTTTAGAAGTATATGCAAGGCTGTGTTTATGTACCGAATATGCAGACCATAAGAGGGATTTAGATTCTCCATAATCTGACACCCTCTTTTGGAGTGTCTGAAGACAGCTACAGTGTACTTATATCTAATAAATTCATAAATAAACAAATAAACATTTTTAAAAAAGGATAATAAAGAAAGAGAGACCAGGCAGGCCTGCCATCCTTGTCTGTCTGTCTGTCTGTCTGATCCCCTGGAACTGGAGATGGGCCACCATATAATTGCTGTTAGTTGATCCCAGGTTCTCTGGAAGAGGATCCAGTGCTGTTAATTGTTGAGCCCTTTCAGTGGCCCCACCCATCTTTAAATTTTTAGAAGTATATGTGAGGCTGTGTTCATATACATCATATGCAGACCATAAGAGGGATATAGATTCTCCAGAATCTGACACCCACTTCGGGCGTGTTTGAAGACAGCTACAGTGTACTTATATCTAATAAATACATACTTAAATTAATAAACATTTTTTTAAAAGGATAAGAAAGAAGGAAAGACAAGGTAGGCCTGCCATCCTTAACTCTATCTGTCTGTATGTCTGTCTGTCTGTCTGATCCCCTGGAACTGGAGATGGGCCACCATATAGTTGCTGGTAGTTGATCCCAGGTTCTCTATAAGAGGAGACAATGCTGTTAATTGTTGATTCCTTTCATTGGACCCACACATCTTTAAATTTTTAGATGTAAATGTGAGGCTGTGTGTATGTACATCATATGCAGACCATAAGAGGGATATAGATTCTCCAGAATCTGACACCCTCTTCTGGAGTGTCTGAAGACAGCTACAGTGTAAGTATATCTAATAAATACATACATACATAAATAAATAAATAAATAAATAAATAAATAAACATTTTTTAAAAGGGATAAGAAAGAAAGAAAAACCAGGCAGGCCTGCCATATTTGTCTGTCTTTCTCTCTGTCTGTCTGTCTTGCCTAGCCCCTTCAGTAGCCTAGCCTAGTCCCTTGCCTTGACTAGCCCAGCCCTTTGCCTAGCCTAGCCTAGCCCAGCCCTGCCTTGCCTAGCCTTGCCTATCCCTGTCTTTAACCAGGCTGGCCTCGAACTCAGAAACTGACTGCCTCTGCCTCCAGAGTGCTCTCATCAAGAGGTCGAGCCACCACTGACTGTTGGGTTTTCTAAGTCTTACATAGGTATGGTCTGTTTCTCAGCTGTGAAACCCTAATTAACACATGTAGTCTGTCCTAGGTCAGCCATAGCTACAGACTGAGGCCTTTTCTAAAACAAAACAAAAGAAAACAAAAAATAGAAATAATAAAATAAATAAATTAAGCAACCACATGATATCTTTTCTTTCTTTCAATGATACTCAGAGCTTGAAGCAGTTCACCCATGAGACCTCAGCTCCGGACATTGAGGCTCTTTCCCTAACAAGTATTATGGCTGAACCTGAGGGGTTCTACTGCTGATTTGGGTCCCCCACTTTATAAAAATAGTTGTTTTCAAAGGCTGCAGGTTCTTAGCCCTGTTCCTTGTTACAGTTGAGTCACAGCCCTGAAAGTTCAGTGGTAGTTAAAGGCACTGAGAAGGGCTTCCTATAGACATCAAAGACCAAGTCTTTGTTTTTAAAAAGTTAATCTGGATTCCCCCACACCCTGGCATCCTTAGAATTCCTAGAAAGGAAGGCAGGGACCTGGGCAGAAGGGAGCAAGGCTACTGGTGTTTGTAAGTGGTAACAGAAAGCTTTCTCTTGTTGGTACCCTACCCCAAGTTACACTGTCACTTCTTTTTCCTAGTAATTGTTTTGTCGGTTTGTATTCTCAACATAGACCCTTTTCCTTCCTAACCTTGGCTGTCCTGAACCTTACTGTCCTTGAACTCAATGATTTGCCTGTCTTGCTGGGATGAAACTGTGAGCTACCATCCAGAAGTAAGCACCCTGCTGAGGTTAGATTGGGGTCTCTTCAATTTTCCTCTATGAATATGCATATGGCAGGCCTGATTTTTCTTTTTTACTTTTCCTTTTCTTTTTAAAGATTTATTTATTTATTATATTTAAGTATGCTGTAGCTATCTTTAGACAGTCCAGAAGAGGGTGTCAGATTCTGAAGAATCTAAATCATTCTTATTGTCTGCATATGATGTATATAAACACAGCCTCACATATACTCAAAAAAAAAAAAAGAAAAAGAAAGATGTGGCTACAGAGAGGGCTCAACAATTAAGAGCATTGTCTCCTCTTCCAGAGAACCTGTGCTCAATTACCAGTATTATATATGGTGGCCCATCTCCAGTTCCAGGGGATCTAATACTCTGTTCTGGAGTCTGTGGGCACAGCATACACATGCAAAACATTCTTACACAATCATTGAGAGAGGAGAGAGAGGGGTTGAGAGAGAGGGGAGGTAATCATACCTCCTGACGAGTTTGAAGACCTGAGCTTCATCACTCACACAAATAAATAAATGCAAAATATTTTTTCATAAATAAACTCTGCCATTGCCCTTTAAAAATTCCTAGAAAACAAGTTTTATAAGCAACAGTTATATTTACTATATCTAAAGGACAGTCATGAGCATATTCAATAAATAGAAAAAGGCCTGTTAGTCTTAGAAATGGAAAAGACAAACCAAGGAAGGTTTGCAATTACATAATGAGGCAGCTCAGCCCAGCTCTAAGGTTGGAAATAAGACTCGAGAATAGGATACACCTGAAGACAGCCAGCCATTGTTTTTTGTTTTGGAGGCTGAAAGGATACACCTGAAGACAGCCAATGCTGTGTGATGGTGATCTGGTATTTTTTTTTTTAATTTTTAAAAACTTTAACACTTTTTATAAAACTTTTATAAAAACTTTTTATTATAAACTTTCCTTTCTTTCTTTCCTCACCCTAGCCCCTACCCTAGCCCTGTCTTTCACCAGGGTGGCCTCAAACTCAGAAACTGACTGCCTCTGCCTACAGAGTGCTCTCATTAAGAGCTTGAGCCACCACTGAATGTAGGGTTTTCTAAGCCTTACCTTGCTCTTGGTGTCTGTTCTCAGCTGTGAAACCCTAATTAACACAAGTAGGCAGTCCTGGGTCAGCCAGAGCTACAGACTGAGGACTTCTCTAAAAACAAATAAAATAAAACAAAACAACAAATAGAAATAATAAAATACATAAATTAAGCAACCACAGCATAGCTTTTCTCTATCTAGGTGGTACTCAGAAATTCCAGAAGTTGGCCTGTGACACCTCAGCTCAGTATATGTGAGGCTGTGTTTATGTACATCATATGCAGACCATAAGAGGGATTTACATTCTCCAGAATCTGACACCCTCCTCTGGAGTGTCTAAAGAAAGCTACAGTGTACTTATATCTAAGAAATACATAAATAAATAAATAAATAAATAAATATTTTTTAAAAAGGATAAGAAAGAAAGAAAGACCAGGCAGGCCTGCCATCCTTATCTCTGTCTGCCTGTCTGTCTGATCCCCTGGAACTGGAGATGGGCCACCTTGTAGGTGCTGGTAGTTGATCCCACGTTCTCTGGAAGAGGAGACAATGCTGTTAATTGTTGAGCCCTTTCAGTGGCCCCACCCATTTTTAATTTTTAGAAGTATATGTGAGGCTGTGTTTATGTACATCATATTCAAATCATAAGAGGGATTTAGATTCTCCAGAATCTGACACCCTCTTCTGGAGTGTCTGAAGACGGCTACAGTGTACTTATATCTAATAAATACATACATAAATAAATAAATAAATAAATAAACATTTTTTAAAAAGTATAAGAAATAAAGAAAGACCAGGCAGGCCTTCCGTCCTTATCTCTGTCTCTCTGTCTGTCTGTCTGTCTGATCCCCTGGAACTGGAGATGGGCCACCATATAGTTGCTGGTAGTTTACCCCAGGTACTCTGGAAGAGGAGACAATGCTGTTAATTGTTGAGCTTTTAGAGTGGCCCCACCCTTCTTTAAATTTTTAGAAGTATATGTGAGGCTGTGTTTATGTACATCATATGCAGACCATAAGAGGGATATTGATTCTCCAGAATCTGACACCCTCTTCTGGAGTGTCTGAAGACAGCTACAGTGTACGTATATCTAATAAATACATAAATAAATAAATAGATAAAAAAACAAACATTTTTTAAAAGGGATAAGAAAGAAAGAAAAACCAGGCAGGCCTGCCATCCTTGTCTGTCCTTCGATCTGTCTGTCTGTCTTGCCTAGCCCCTTGAGTAGCCTAGCCTAGTCCCTTGCCTTGACTAGCCCAGCCCCTTGCCTAGACTAGCCCAGCCCTGCCTTGCCTAGCCCTGCCTATCCCTGTCTTTAACCAGGCTGGCCTCGAACTCAGAAACTGACTGCCTCTGCCTCCAGAGTGCTCTCATTAAGAGCTCGAGCCACCACTGACTGTTGGGTTTTCTAAGTCTTACATAGGTATGGTCTGTTTCTCAGCTGTGAAACCCTAATTAACACATGTAGTCTGTCCTAGGTCAGCCATAGCTACAGACTGAGGCCTTTTCTAAAACAAAACAAAAGAAAACAAAAAATAGAAATAATAAAATAAATAAATTAAGCAACCACATGATATCTTTTCTTCCTTTCAATGATACTCAGAGCTTGAAGCAGTTCACCCATGAGACCTCAGCTCCGGACATTGAGGCTCTTTCCCTAACAAGTATTATGGCTGAACCTGAGGGGTTCTACTGCTGATTTGTGTCCCCCACTTTAAAAAAATAGTTGTTTTCAAATGCTGCAGGTTCTTAGCCCTGTTCCTTGTTACAGTTGAGTCACAGCCCTGAAAGTTCAGTGGTAGTTAAAGGCACTGAGAAGGGCTTCCTATAGACATCAAAGACCAAGTCTTTGTTTTTAAAAAGTTAATCTGGATTCCCCAACCCCCTGGCATCCTTAGAATTCCTAGAAAGGAAGGCAGGGACCTGGGCAGAAGTGTGCAAGGCTACTGGTGTTTGTAAGTGGTAACAGAAAGCTTTCTCTTGTTGGTACCCTACCCCAAGTTACACTGTCACTTCTTTTTCCTAGTTGTTGTTTTGTCGGTTTGTATTCTCAACATAGACCATTTTCCTTCCTAACCTTGGCTGTCCTGAACCTTACTGTCCTTGAACTCAATGATTTGCCTGTCTTGCTGGGATGAAACTGTGAGCTACCATCCAGAAGGAAGCACCCTGCTGAGGTTAGATTGGGGTCTCTCCCATTTTCCTCTATGAACATGCATATGGCAGGCCTGTTCTTTCTTTTTTACTTTTCCTTTTCTTTTTAAAGATTTATTTATTTATTATATTTAAGTATGCTGTAGCTATCTTCAGACAGTCCAGAAGAGGGTGTCAGAATCTGAAGAATCTAAATCATTCTTATTGTCTGCATATGATGTATATAAACACAGCCTCACATATACTCAAAAAAAAAAAAAAAAGAAAGATGTGGCTACAGAGAGGGCTCAACAATTAAGAGCATTGTCTCCTCTTCCAGAGAAAATGTGCTCAATTACCAGTATTATATATGGTGGCCCATCTCCAGTTCCAGGGGATCTAATACTGTGTTCTGGAGTCTGTGGGCAGAGCATACACATGCAAAACATTCTTACACAATCATTGAGAGAGGAGAGAGAGGGGTTGAGAGAGAGGGGAGGTAATCATACCTCCTGACGAGTTTGAAGACCTGAGCTTCATCACTCACACAAATAAATAAATGCAAAATATTTTTTATAAATAAACTCTGCCATTGCCCTTTAAAAATTCCTAGAAAACAAGTTTTATAAGCAAAAGTTATACTTACTATATCTAAAGGACAGTCATGAGCATATTCAATAAATAGAAAAAGGCCTGTTAGTCTTAGAAATGGAAAAGACAAACCAAGGAAGGTTTGCAATTACATAATGAGGCAGCTCAGCCCAGCTCTAAGGTTGGAAATAAGACTCGAGAATAGGATACACCTGAAGACAGCCAGCCATTGTTTTTTGTTTTGGAGGCTGAAAGGATACACCTGAAGACAGCCAATGCTGTGTGATGGTGATCTGGTATTTTTTTTTTTAATTTTTAAAAACTTTAACACTTTTTATAAAACTTTTATAAAAACTTTTTATTATAAACTTTTCTTTCTTTCTTTCTTTCTTTCCTCACCCTAGCCCCTACCCTAGCCCTGTCTTTCACCAGGGTGGCCTAAAACTCAGAAACTGACTACCTCTGCCTACAGAGTGCTCTCATTAAGAGCTTGAGCCACCACTGAATGTAGGGTTTTCTAAGCCTTACCTTGCTCTTGGTGTCTGTTCCCAGCTGTGAAACCCTAATTAACACAAGTAGGCATTCCTGGGTCAGCAGGAGCTACAGACTGAGGACTTCTCTAAAAACAAATAAAACAAAACAAAACAACAAATAGAAATAATAAAATACATAAATTAAGCAACCACAGCATAGCTTTTCTCTATCTAGGTGGTACTCAGAAATTCCAGAAGTTGGCCTGTGACACCTCAGCTCAGTATATGTGAGGCTGTGTTTATGTACATCATATGCAGACCATAAGAGGGATTTGCATTCTCCAGAATCTGACACCCTCCTCTGGAGTGTCTAAAGAAAGCTACAGTGTACTTATATCTAAGAAATACATAAATAAATAAATAAATAAATAAATAAATAAATAAATATTTTTTTAAAAGGATAAGAAAGAAAGAAAGACCAGGCAGGCCTTCCATCCTTATCTCTGTCTGTCTGTCTGTCTGATCCCGTGGAACTGGAGATGGGCCACCTTGTAGGTTCTGGTAGTTGATCCCACGTTCTCTGGAAGAGGAGACAATGCTGTTAATTGTTGAGCCCTTTCAGTGGCCCCACCCATTTTTAATTTTTAGAAGTATATGTGAGGCTGTGTTTATGTACATCATATGCAGACCATAAGAGGGATTTAGATTCTCCAGAACCTGACACCCTCTTCTGTAGTGTCTGAACAGCTACAGTGTACTTATATCTACTAAATACATAAATAAATAAATAAATAAATAAATAAACATTTTTTAAAAAGGATAAGAAAGAAAGACCAGGCAGGCCTGCCATCCATATCTCTGCCTGTCTGTCTGTCTGTCTATCTGATCCCCGGGAACTGGAGATGGGCCACCATATAGTTGGTGGTAGTTGATCCAAGGTTCTCTGGAAGAGGAGACAATGCTCTTAATTGTTGAGCCCTTTCAGTGGCCGCACACTTCTTTAAATATTTAGAAGTATATGTGAGGCTGTGTTTATGTACATCATATTCAAATTATAAGAGGATTTAGATTCTCCAGAATCTGACACCCTCTACTGGAGTGTCTGAAGACAGCTACAGTGTACTTATACGTAATAAATAAATAAATAAATAAATAAATAAATATTTTTTAAAAAGGATAAGAAAGAAAGTAAGACCAGGCAGGCCTGCCATCCTTATCTCTGTCTGTCTGTCTGTCTGATCCCCTGGAACTGGAGATGGGCCACCATATAGTTGCTGGTAGTTGATCCAAGGTTCTCTGGAAGAGGAGACAATGCTCTTAATTGTTGAGCCCTTTCAGTGGCACCACACTTCTTTAAATATTTAGAAGTATATGTGAGCTGTGTTTATGTACATCATATTCAGATTATAAGAGGATTTAGATTCTCCAGAATCTGACACCCTCTACTGGAGTGTCTGAAGACAGCTACAGTGTACTTATATATAATAAATACATAAATAAATAAATAAATAAATAAATAAACATTTTTTAAAAATGATAAGAAAGAAAGTAAGACCAGGCAGGCCTGCCATCCTTATCTCTGTCTGTCTGTCTCTCTGTCTGTCTGATCCCCTAGAACTGGAGATGGGCTACCATATAGTTGCTGGTAGTTGATCCCAGGTTCTCTGGAAGAGGAGACAATGCTGTTAATTGTTGAGCCCTATCAGTGGCCCTACCCATCTTTAAATTTTTAGAAGTGAATGTGAGGCTGTGTTTATGTACATCATATGCAGACCAGAAGAGGGATTTAGATTCATCAGAATCTGACACCCTCTTCTGGAGTGTCTGAAGACAGCTACAGTGTACTTATATCTAATAAATACATAAATAAATACAATTTTTTAAAAAAGTATAAGAAAGAAAGAAAGACCAGGCAGGCCTGCCATCCTTATCCTTGTCTGTCTGTCTGTCTGTCTGATCCCCTGGGAGTGGAGATGGGCCACCATATAGTTGCAGGTAGTTGATCCTAGGTTCTCTGTAAGAGGAGATAATGCTGTTAATTGCTGAGCACTTTCAGTGGACCCCCCCACCTTTAAATTTTAAGAAGTAAACGTGAGGCTGTGTTTATGTACATCATATGCAGACCATAAGAGGGATTTAGATTCTCCAGAATCTGACACCTTCTTCTGGAGTGTCTGAAGACGGCTACAGTGTACTTATATCTAATAAACATATAAATAAATTAATAAACATTTTTTAAAAAGGATAAGAAAGAAAGAAATACAAGGCAGGCCTGCCATCCTTATCTCTGTCAGTCTGTCTGTCTGTCAGTCTGTCTGATCCCTTGGAACTGGAGATGGGCCACCATATAGTTGCAGTTAGTTGATCCCAGGTTCTCTGGAAGAGAAGACAATGCTGTTAATTGTTGAGCCCTTTCAGTGGCTCCAACTATCTTTAAATTTTTAGAAGTATATGTTAGGCTGTGTTTATGTACATCATATTCAGATTATAAGAGGGATTTAGATTCTCCAGAATCTGAGACCCTCTTCTGGAGTGTCTGAAGACAGCTACAGTGTACTTATATCTAATAAATACATAAATAAATATATAAATAAACATTTTTTTAAAAAGGATAAGAAACAAAGAAAGACCAGGCAGGCCTGCCATCCTTTTCACTGTCTGTATGTCTGTCTGTCTGATCCCCTGGAACTGGAGATGGGCCACCATATAGTTGCTGGTAGTTGATCCCAGGTACTCTGGAAGAGGAGACAATGCTGTTAATTGTTGAGCTTTTAGAGTGGCCCCACCCTTCTTTAAATTTTTAGAAGTATATGTGAGGCTGTGTTTATGTACATCATATGCAGACCATAAGAGGGATTTAGATTCTCCAGAATCTGAAACCCTCCTCTGGAGTGTCTAAAGAAAGCTACTTTGTACTTATATCTAAGAAATACATATATAAATAAATAAACATTTTTAAAATGTATAAGAAAGAAAGAAAAACCAGGCAGGCCTGCAATCCTTGTCTGTCTGTCTGTCTGTATGTCTGTCTATCCCCTGGAACTGGAGATGGGCCACAATATAGTTGCTGGTATTTGATCCCAGGTCCTCTGGAAGAGGAGACAATGCTGTTAATTGTTGAGCCCTTTCAGTGGCCCCACCCATCTTTAAATTTTTAGAAGTATATGTGAGGCTGTGTTTATGTACATCATATGCAGACCATAAGAGGGATTTAGATTCTCCAGAAGATGACACACTCTTCTAGAGTGTCTGAAGACAGCTACAGTGTACTTATATCTAATAAATTCATAAATAAACAAATAAACATTTTTTAAAAAGGATAATAAAGAAAGAGAGACCAGGCAGGCCTGCCATCCTTGTTTGTCTGTCTGTCTGTCTGTCTGATTCCCTGGAACTGGAGATGGGCCACCATATAATTGCTGGTAGTTGATCCCAGGTTCTCTGGAAGAGGAGTCAGTGCTGTTAATTGTTGAGCCCTTTCAGTGAGCCCTTTAAATACATACTTAAATTAATAAACATTTTTTTAAAAAGGATAAGAAAGAATGAAAGACCAGGTAGGCCTGCCATCCTTAACTCTATCTGTCTGTCTGTCTGTCTGTCTGATCCCCTGGAACTGGAGATGGGCCACCATATAGTTGCTGGTAGTTTATCCCATGTTCTCTATAAGAGGAGACAATGCTGTTAATTGTTGATCCCTTTCATTGGCCCCACACATCTTTAAATTTTTAGAAGTAAATGTGAGGCTGTGTTTATGTACATCATATGCAGACCATAAGAGGGATATAGATTCTCCAGAATCTGACACACTCTTCTGGAGTGACTGAAGACAGCTACATTGTACTTATATCTAATAAATACATAAATAAATAAATAAACATTTTTTAAAAAGAATAAGAAAGAAAGAAAGACCAGGCAGGCCTGCCACCTTGTCTGTCTGTCTGTCTGTCTGTCTATCTGTCAGATACCCTGAAACTGGAGATGGGCCACCATATAGTTGCTGGTAGTTGATCCCAGGTTCTCTGGAAGAGGAGACAATGCTGTTAATTGTTGAGCCCTTTCAGTGGCCCGACCCATCTTTAAATTTTTAGAAGTATATGTGAGGCTGTGTTCATGTACATCATATGCAGACCATATGAGGGATATTGATTCTCCAGAATCTGACACCCTCTTCTGGAGAGTCTGAAGACAGCTACAGTGTACTTACATCTAATAAATACATAAATAAATAAATAAATGAATAAATGAATAAATAAATAAATAAATTAATAAACATTTTTTAAAAAGGATAAGAAAGAAAGAAAAATCAGGCAGGCCTGCCATCCTTATCTCTGTCTGTCTGTCTGTCTGTCTTATCCCCTGGAACTTGAGATGGGCCACCATATAGTTGCTGGTAGTTGATCCCACGTTCTCTGGAAGAAGAGACAATGCTGTTAATTGTTGAGCCCTTTCAGTGGGCCCACACATCTTTAAATTTTTAGAAATATATGTGAGGCTGTGTTTATGTACATCATATGCAGACCATAAGAGGGATTTAGATTCTCCAGAAGATGACACCCTCTTTTAGAGTGTCTGAAGACAGCTACCTTGTACTTAAATCTAATAAATACATACTTAAATTAATAAACATTTCTTCAAAGTATAAGAAAGAAAGAAAGACCAGGCAGGCCTCCATCCTTATCTCTGTCAGTCTGTCTGTCTGTCTGTCTGATCCCTTGGAACTGGAGATGGGCCACCATAAGGTGCTGGTAGTTTATCCCAGGTTCTCTGAAAGAGGAGACAATGCTGTTAATTGTTGAGCCCTCTCAGTGGCCCCACACATCTTTAAATTTTTAGAAGTATATGTGAGGCTGTGTTTATGTACATCATATGCAGACCATAAGAGTGATTTAGATTCTCCACAATCTGACACCCTCTTCTGGAGTGTCTGAAGACAGCTACAGTGTACTTATATCTAATAAATACATGAATAAATATATAAATAAACATTTTTTTAAAAAGATAAGAAAGAAAGAAAGACCAGGCAGGCCTGCCATCCTTATCACTGTCTGTATGTCTGTCTGTCTGATCCCCTGGAACTGGAGATGGGCCACCATATAGTTGCTGGTAGTTGATCCCAGGTACTCTGCAAGAGGAGACAATGCTGTTAATTGTTGAGCCCTTTCAGTGGCGCCACCCATCTTTAAATATTTAGAGGTATATGTGAGGCTGTGTTTATGTACATCATATGCAGACCATAAGAGGGATTTAGATTCTCCAGAATCTGACACCCTCTTCTGGAGTGTCTGAAGACAGTTACAGTGTACTTATATCTAATAAATAAATAGATAAATAAATAAATAAATAAATAAACATTTTTTAAAAAGTATAAGAAAGAAAGAAAGACCAGGCAGGCCTGCCATCCATATCTCTGTCTGTCTGTCTGTCTATCTGATCCCCGGGAACTGGAGATGGGCCACCATATAGTGCTGGTAGTTAATCCAAGGTTCTCTGGAAGAGGAGACAATTCGGTTAATTGTTGAGCCCTTTCAGTGGCCCCACACTTCTTTAAATATTTAGAAGTTTATGTGAGGCTGTGTTTATGTACATCATATTCAGATTATAAGAGGATTTAGATTCTCTAGAATCTGACACCCTCTACTGGAGTGTCTGAAGACAGCTACAGTGTACTTATATATAATAAATAAATAAATAAATAAATAAATAAATAAATATATAAACATTTTTTAAAAATTATAAGAAAGAAAGAAAGACCAGGCAGGCCTGCCATCCCTATCTCTGTCTGTCTGTCTGTTTGTCTGATCCCCTGGAACTGGAGTTGGGCTACCATAAAGTTGCTGGTAGTTGATCCCAGGTTCTCTGGAAGAGGAGACAATGCTGTTAATTGTTGAGCCCTATCAGTGGCCCTACCCATCTTTAAATATTTAGAAGTATATGTGAGGCTGTGTTTATGTACATCATATGCAGACCATAAGAGGGATTTACATTCTCCAGAATCTGACACCCTCTTCTGGAGTGTCTGAAGACAGCTACAGTGTACTTATATCTAATAAATACATAAATAAATAAATAAATAAATAAATAAATAAATAAACATTTTTTAAAAAGTATAAGAAATAAAGAAAGACCACGCAGGCCTGCCATCCTTATCTCTGTCTCTCTGTTTGTCTGTCTGTCTGATCCACTGGAACTGGAGATGGGCCACCATAAGGTGCTGGTATTTTTTCCCAGGTTCTCTGAAAGAGGAGACAATGCTGTTAATTGTTGAGCCCTCTCAGTGGCCCCACACATCTTTAAATTTTTAGAAGTATATGTGAGGCTGTGTTTATGTACATCATATGCAGACCAGAAGAGGGATTTAGATTCTCCAGAATCTGACACCTTCTTCTGGAGTGTCTGAAGACAGCTACAGTGTACTTATATCTAATAAATACATAAATAAATATATAAATAAACATTTTTTTAAAAAGGATAAGAAACAAAGAAAGACCAGGCAGGCCTGCCATCCTTTTCACTGTCTGTATGTCTGTCTGTCTGATCCCCTGGAACTGGAGATGGGCCACGATATAGTTGCTGATAGTTGATCCCAGGTACTCTGGAAGAGGAGACAATGCTGTTAATTGTTGAGCTTTTAGAGTGGCCCCACCCTTCTTTAAATTTTTAGAAGTATATGTGAGGCTGTGTTTATGAACATCATATGCAGACCATAAGAGGGATTTAGATTCTCCAGAATCTGACACCCTCCTCTGGAGTGTCTAAAGAAAGCTACAGTGTACTTATATCTAAGAAATACATATATATATAAATAAACATTTTTGAAATGTATAAGAAAGAAAGAAAAACCAGGCAGGCCTGCAATCCTTGGCTGTCTGTCTGTCTGTATGTCTGTCTGATCCCCTGGAACTGGAGATGGGCCACAATATAGTTGCTGGTAGTTGATCCCAGGTCCTCTGGAAGAGGAGACAATGCTGTTAATTGTTGAGCCCTTTCAGTGGCCCCACCCATCTTTAAATTTTTAGAAGTATATGTGAGGCTGTGTTTATGTACATCATATGCAGACCATAAGAGGGATTTAGATTCTCCAGAAGATGACACACTCTTCTAGAGTGTCTGAAGACAGCTACAGTGTACTTATATCTAATAAATTCATAAATAAACAAATAAACATTTTTTAAAAAGGATAATAAAGAAAGAGAGACCAGGCAGGCCTGCCATCCTTGTTTGTCTGTCTGTCTGTCTCTCTGATCCCCTGGAACTGGAGATGGGCCACCATATAATTGCTGGTAGTTGATCCCAGGTTCTCTGGAAGAGGAGTCAGTGCTGTTAATTGTTGAGCCCTTTCAGTGGCCCAACCCATCTTTAAATTTTTAGAAGTATATGTGAGGCTGTGTTCATGTACATCATATGCAGACCATAAGAGGGATATAGATTCTCCAGAATCTGACACCCTCTTCGGGAGTGTCTGAAGACAGCTACAGTGTACTTACATCTAATAAATACATACTTAAATTAATAAACAATTTTTTAAAAATGATAAGAAAGAATGAAAGACCAGGTAGGCCTGCCATCCTTAACTCTATCTGTCTGTCTGTCTGTCTGTCTGTCTGATCCCCTGGAACTGGAGATGGGCCACCATATAGTTGCTGGTAGTTGATCCCATGTTCTCTATAAGAGGAGACAATGCTGTTAATTGTTGATCCCTTTCATTGGCCCCACACATCTTTAAATTTTTAGAAGTAAATGTGAGGCTGTGTTAATGTACATCATATGCAGACCATAAGAGGGATATAGATTCTCCAGAATCTGACACCCTCTTCTGGAGTGACTGAAGACAGCTACATTGTACTTATATCTAATGAATACATAAATAAATAAATAAACATTTTTTAAAAAGAATAAGAAAGAAAGAAAGACCAGGCAGGCCTGCCATCCTTATCTCTGTCAGTCTGTCTGTCTGTCTGTCTGATCCCCTGGAACTGGAGATGGGCCACCATATAGTTGCTGGTAGTTGATCCCAGGTACTCTGGAAGAGGAGACAATGCTGTTAATTGTTGAGCCCTTTCAGTGGCCCCACCCATCTTTAAATTTTTAGAAGTATATGTGACTGTGTTCATGTACATCATATGCAGACCATATGAGGGATATTGATTCTCCAGAATCTGACACCCTCTTCTGGAGAGTCTGAAGACAGCTACAATGTACTTACATCAAATAAATAAATAAATAAATAAATAAATAAATAAATAAATAAATAAATGAATAAATGAATAAATGAATAAATAAATAAATTAATTAATAAACATTTTTTAAAAAGGATAAGAAAGAAAGAAAAATCAGGCAGACCTGCCATCCTAATCTCTGTCTGTCTGTCTGTCTGTCTTATCCCCTGGAACTTGAGATGGGCCACCATATAGTTGCTTGTAGTTGATCCCACGTTCTCTGGAAGAAGAGACAATGCTGTTAATTGTTGAGCCCTTTCAGTGGGCCCAACCATCTTTAAATTTTTAGAAATATATGTGAGGCAGTGTTTATGTACATCATATGCAGACCATAAGAGGGATTTAGATTCTCCAGAAGATGACACCCTCTTTTAGAGTGTCTGAAGACAGCTACCTTGTACTTAAATCTAATAAATACATACTTAAATTAATAAACATTTCTTCAAAGTATAAGAAAGAAAGAAAGACCAGGCAGGCCTCCATCCTTATCTCTGTCAGTCTGTCTGTCTGTCTGTCTGATCCCTTGGAACTGGAGATGGGCCACCATAAGGTGCTGGTAGTTTATCCCAGGTTCTCTGAAAGAGGAGACAATACTGTTAATTGTTGAGCCCTCTCAGTGGCCCCACACATCTTTAAATTTTTAGAAGTATATGTGAGGCTGTGTTTATGTACATCATATGCAGACCATAAGAGGGATTTAGATTCTCCACAATCTGACACCCTCTTCTGGAGTGTCTGAAGACAGCTACAGTGTACTTATATCTAATAAATACATGAATAAATATATAAATAAACATTTTTTTAAAAAGATAAGAAAGAAAGAAAGACCAGGCAGGCCTGCAATCCTTATCTCTGTCAGTCTGTCTGTCTGTCTGTCTGATCCCCTGGAACTCGAGATGGGCCACCATATAGTTGCTGGTAGTTGATCCCAGGTACTCTGCAAGAGGAGACAATGCTGTTAATTGTTGAGCCCTTTCAGTGGCCCCACACTTCTTTAAATATTTAGAAGTTTATGTGAGGCTGTGTTTATGTACATCATATTCAGATTATAAGAGGATTTAGATTCTCTAGAATCTGACACCCTCTACTGGAGTGTCTGAAGACAGCTACAGTGTACTTATATATAATAAATAAATAAATAAATAAATAAATAAATAAATAAACATTTTTTAAAAAGGATAAGAAAGAAAGTAAGACCAGGCAGGCCTGCCATCCCTATCTCTGTCTGTCTGTCTCTTTGTCTGATCCCCTGGAACTGGAGTTGGGCTACCATAAAGTTGCTGGTAGTTGATCCCAGGTTCTCTGGAAGAGGAGACAATGCTGTTAATTGTTGAGCCCTATCAGTGGCCCTACCCATCTTTAAATATTTAGAAGTATATGTGAGGCTGTGTTTATGTACATCATATGCAGGCCATAAGAGGGATTTACATTCTCCAGAATCTGACACCCTCTTCTGGAGTGTCTGAAGACAGCTACAGTGTACTTATATCTAATAAATACATAAATAAATAAATAAATAAATAAATAAATAAACATTTTTTAAAAAGTATAAGAAATAAAGAAAGACCACGCAGGCCTGCCATCCTTATCTCTGTCTCTCTGTTTGTCTGTCTGTCTGATCCACTGGAACTGGAGATGGGCCACCATAAGGTGCTGGTATTTTTTCCCAGGTTCTCTGAAAGAGGAGACAATGCTGTTAATTGTTGAGCCCTCTCAGTCGCCCCACACATCTTTAAATTTTTAGAAGTATATGTGAGGCTGTGTTTATGTACATCATATGCAGACCAGAAGAGGGATTTAGATTCTCCAGAATCTGACACCTTCTTCTGGAGTGTCTGAAGACAGCTACAGTGTACTTATATCTAATAAATACATAAATAAATATATAAATAAACATTTTTTTAAAAAGGATAAGAAACAAAGAAAGACCAGGCAGGCCTGCCATCCTTTTCACTGTCTGTATGTCTGTCTGTCTGATCCCCTGGAACTGGAGATGGGCCACGATATAGTTGCTGGTAGTTGATCCCAGGTACTCTGGAAGAGGAGACAATGCTGTTAATTGTTGAGCTTTTAGAGTGGCCCCACCCTTCTTTAAATTTTTAGAAGTATATGTGAGGCTGTGTTTATGAACATCATATGCAGACCATAAGAGGGATTTAGATTCTCCAGAATCTGACACCCTCCTCTGGAGTGTCTAAAGAAAGCTACAGTGTACTTATATCTAAGAAATACATATATATATAAATAAACATTTTTGAAATGTATAAGAAAGAAAGAAAAACCAGGCAGGCCTGCAATCCTTGGCTGTCTGTCTGTCTGTATGTCTGTCTGATCCCCTGGAACTGGAGATGGGCCACAATATAGTTGCTGGTAGTTGATCCCAGGTCCTCTGGAAGAGGAGACAATGCTGTTAATTGTTGAGCCCTTTCAGTGGCCCCACCCATCTTTAAATTTTTAGAAGTATATGTGAGGCTGTGTTTATGTACATCATATGCAGACCATAAGAGGGATTTAGATTCTCCAGAAGATGACACACTCTTCTAGAGTGTCTGAAGACAGCTACAGTGTACTTATATCTAATAAATTCATAAATAAACAAATAAACATTTTTTAAAAAGGATAATAAAGAAAGAGAGACCAGGCAAGCCTGCCATCCTTGTTTGTCTGTCTGTCTGTCTCTCTGATCCCCTGGAACTGGAGATGGGCCACCATATAATTGCTGGTAGTTGATCCCAGGTTCTCTGGAAGAGGAGTCAGTGCTGTTAATTGTTGAGCCCTTTCAGTGGCCCAACCCATCTTTAAATTTTTAGAAGTATATGTGAGGCTGTGTTCATGTACATCATATGCAGACCATAAGAGGGATATAGATTCTCCAGAATCTGACACCCACTTCGGGAGTGTTTGAAGACAGCTACAGTGTACTTACATCTAATAAATACATACTTAAATTAATAAAAAATTTTTTAAAAATGATAAGAAAGAATGAAAGACCAGGTAGGCCTGCCATCCTTAACTCTATCTGTCTGTCTGTCTGTCTGTCTGTCTGATCCCCTGGAACTGGAGATGGGCCACCATATAGTTGCTGGTAGTTGATCCCATGTTCTCTATAAGAGGAGACAATGCTGTTAATTGTTGATCCCTTTCATTGGCCCCACACATCTTTAAATTTTTAGAAGTAAATGTGAGGCTGTGTTAATGTACATCATATGCAGACCATAAGAGGGATATAGATTCTCCAGAATCTGACACCCTCTTCTGGAGTGACTGAAGACAGCTACATTGTACTTATATCTAATAAATACATAAATAAATAAATAAACATTTTTTAAAAAGAATAAGAAAGAAAGAAAGACCAGGCAGGCCTGCCATCCTTATCTCTGTCAGTCTGTCTGTCTGTCTGTCTGATCCCCTGGAACTGGAGATGGGCCAACATATAGTTGCTGGTAGTTGATCCCAGGTACTCTGGAAGAGGAGACAATGCTGTTAATTGTTGAGCCCTTTCAGTGGCCCCACCCATCTTTAAATTTTTAGAAGTATATGTGACTGTGTTCATGTACATCATATGCAGACCATATGAGGGATATTGATTCTCCAGAATCTGACACCCTCTTCTGGAGAGTCTGAAGACAGCTACAATGTACTTACATCAAATAAATAAATAAATAAATAAATAAATAAATAAATAAATAAATAAATGAATAAATGAATAAATGAATAAATAAATAAATTAATTAATAAACATTTTTTAAAAAGGATAAGAAAGAAAGAAAAATCAGGCAGACCTGCCATCCTTATCTCTGTCTGTCTGTCTGTGTGTCTTATCCCCTGGAACTTGAGATGGGCCACCATATAGTTGCTTGTAGTTGATCCCACGTTCTCTGGAAGAAGAGACAATGCTGTTAATTGTTGAGCCCTTTCAGTGGGCCCAACCATCTTTAAATTTTTAGAAATATATGTGAGGCAGTGTTTATGTACATCATATGCAGACCATAAGAGGGATTTAGATTCTCCAGAAGATGACACCCTCTTTTAGAGTGTCTGAAGACAGCTACCTTGTACTTAAATCTAATAAATACATACTTAAATTAATAAACATTTCTTCAAAGTATAAGAAAGAAAGAAAGACCAGGCAGGCCTCCATCCTTATCTCTGTCAGTCTGTCTGTCTGTCTGTCTGATCCCTTGGAACTGGAGATGGGCCACCATATAGTTGCTGGTAGTTGATCCCAGGTACTCTGGAAGAAGAGACAATGCTGTTAATTGTTGAGCCCTTTCAGTGGCGCCACCCATCTTTAAATATTTAGAGGTATATGTGAGGCTGTGTTTATGTACATCATATGCAGACCATAAGAGGGATTTAGATTCTCCAGAATCTGACACCCTCTTCTGGAGTGTCTGAAGACAGCTAGAGTGTACTTATATCTAATAAATAAATAGATAAATAAATAAATAAATAAATAAACATTTTTTAAAAAGTATAAGAAAGAAAGAAAGACCAGGCAGGCCTGCCATCCATATCTCTGTCTGTCTGTCTATCAGTCGTTCTGATCCCCTGGAACTGGAGATGGGCCACCATATAGGTGCTGGTAGTTGATCCCAGGTTCTCTGGAAGAGTAGACAATGCTGTTAATTGTTGAGCGATTTCAGTGGCCCCACCCATCGTTAAATTTTTAGTAGTATATGTGAGGCTGTGTTTATGTACATCATATGCAGACCATAAGAGGGATTTAGATTCTCCAGAATCTGACACCCTCTTCTGGAGTGTCTGAAGACGGCTACAGTGTACTTATATCTAATAAATACATAAATAAATAAATAAATAAAAGAATAAATAAACATTTTTTAAAAAGTATAAGAAATAAAGAAAGAGCAGTCAGGCCTGCCATCCATATCTCTGTCTCTCTGTCTGTCTGTCTGTCTGATCCACTGGAACTGGAGATGGGCCACCATAAGGTGCTGGTAGTTGATCCCAGGTTCTCTGAAAGAGGAGACAATGGCGTTAATTGTTGAGCCCTCTCAGTGGCCCCACACGTCTTTAAATTTTTAGAAGTATATGTGAGGCTGTGTTTATGTACATCATATGCAGACCATAAAAGGGATTTAGATTCTCCAGAATCTGACACCCTCTTCTGGAGTGTCTGAAGACAGCTACAGTGTACTTATATCTAATAAATACATAAATAAATATATAAATAAACATTTTTTAAAAAAGGATAAGAAAGAAAGAAAGACCAGGCAGGCCTGCCATCCTTATCACTGTCTGTATGTCTGTCTGTCTGATCCCCTGGAACTGGAGATGGGCCACCATATAGTTGCTGGTAGTTGATCCCAGGTACTCTGGAAGAGGAGACAATGCTGTTAATTGTTGAGCTTCTAGAGTGGCCCCACCCTTCTTTAAATTTTTAGAAGTATATGTGAGGCTGTGTTTATGTACATCATATGCAGACCATAAGAGGGATTTAGATTCTCCAGAATCTGACACCCTCTTCTGGAGTGTCTGAGCAGCTACAGTGTACTTATATCTAATAATAAATAAATAAATAAATAAATAAATAAATAAATAAATAAACAAACATTTTTTTAAAAAAAAGGATAAGAAAGAAAGAAAGACCAGGCAGGCCTGCCATCCTTATCACTGTCTGTCTGTCTGTCTGTCTTATCCCCTGGAACTGGAGATGGGCCACCTTTTAGGTGCTGGTAGTTGATCCCAGGTTCTCTGGAAGATTAGACAATGCTGTTAATTGTTGAGTCCTTTCAGTGGCCCCACCTATTTATAATTTTTAGAAGTATATGTGAGGCTGTGTTTATGTACATCATATTCAGACCATAAGAGGGATTTAGATTCTCTAGAATCTGACACCCTCTTCTGGAGTGTCTGAAGACGGCTACAGTGTACTTATATCTAATAAATACATAAATAAATAAATAAATAAATAAATAAATAAACATTTTTTAAAAAGTATAAGAAATAAAGAAAGACCAGGCAGGCCTGCCATCCTTATCTCTGTCTCTCTGTCTGTCTGTCAGTCTGATCCACTGGAACTGGAGTTGGGCCACCATAAGGTGCTGGTAGTTTATCCCAGGTTCTCTGAAAGAGGAGACAATGCTGTTAATTGTTGAGCCCTCTCAGTGGCCCCACCCATCTTTAAATTTTTAGAAGTATATGCAAGGCTGTGTTTATGTACCGAATATGCAGACCATAAGAGGGATTTAGATTCTCCAGAATCTGACACCCTCTTCTGGAGTGTCTGAAGACAGCTACAGTGTACATATATCTAATAAATACATAAATAAATATATAAATAAACATTTTTTTAAAAAGGTTAATAAAGAAAGAAAGACCAGGCTGGCCTGCCATCCTTATCACTCTCTGTATGTCTGTCTGTCTGATCCCCTGGAACTGGAGATGGGCCACCATATAGTTGCTGTAGTTGATCCCAGGTACTCTGGAAGAGGAGACAATGCTGTTAATTGTTGAGCTTTTAGAGTGGCCCCACCCTTCTTTAAATTTTTAGAAGTATATGTGAGGCTGTGTTTATGTACATCATATGCAGACCATAAGAGGGATTTAGATTCTCCAGAATCTGACACCCTCTTCTGGAGTGTCTGTACAGCTACAGTGTACTTATATCTAATAATAAATAAATAAATAAATAAATTAATTAATTAATAAATAAATAAATAAACAAATATTTTTTTGAAAAAAGGATAAGAAAGAAAGAAAGACCAGGCAGGCCTGCCATCCTTATCACTGTCTGTCTGTCTGTCTGATCCCCTGGAACTGGAGATGGGCCACCTTTTAGGTGCTGGTAGTTGATCCCTGGTTCTCTGGAAGTGGAGACAATGCTGTTAATTGTTGAGTCCTTTCAGTGGCCCCACCTATTTATAATTTTTAGAAGTATATATGAGGCTGTGTTTATGTACATCATATTCAGACCATAAGAGGGATTTAGATTCTCTAGAATCTGACACCCTCTTCTGGAGTGTCTGAAGACGGCTACAGTGTACTTATATCTAATAAATACATAAATAAATAAATAAATGAATAAATAAATAAATAAATAAATAAATAAACAGTTTTTAAAATGTATAAGAAATAAAGAAAGACCAGGCAGGCCTGCCATCCTCACCTCTGTCTCTCTGTCTGTCTGTCTGTCTGTCTGAACCACTGGAACTGGGGATGGGCCACCATAAGGTGCTGGTAGTTTATCCCAGGTTCTCTGAAAGAGGAGACAATGCTGTTAATTGTTGAGCCCTCTCAGTGGCCCCACACATCTTTAAAATTTTAGAAGTATATGCGAGGCTGGGTTTATGTACATCATATGCAGACCATAAGAGGGATTAGATTCTCCATAATCTGACACCCTCTACTGGAGTGTCTGAAAGCAGCTACAGTGTACATATATTTAATAAATACATAAATAAATATATAAATAAACATTTTTTTAAAAAGGATAAGACAGAAAGAAAGACCAGGCAGGCCTGCCATCCTTATCACTGTCTGTATGTCTCTCTATCTGATCCCCTGGAACTGGAGATGGGCCACCATATAGTTGCTGGTAGTTGATCCCAGGTACTCTGGAAGAGGAGACAATGCTGTTAATTGTTGAGCTTTTAGAGTGGCCCCACCCTTCTTTAAATTTTTAGAAGTATATGTGAGGCTGTGTTTATGTACATCATATGCAGACCATAAGAGGGATTTAGATACTCCAGAATCTGACACCCTCTTCTGGAGTGTCTGAAGACAGCTACAGTGTACTTATATAATAAATAAATAAATAAATAAATAAATAAATAAATAAATAAATAAACATTATTTAAACCGGATAAGAAAAAAAGAAAGACCAGGCAGGCCTACCATCCCTATCTCTGTCTGTCTGTCTATCAGTCGTTCTGATCCCCTGGAACTGGAGATGGGCCACCATATAGGTGCTGGTAGTTGATCCCAGGTTCTCTGGAAGAGTAGACAATGCTGTTAATTGTTGAGCGATTTCAGTGGCCCCACCCATCGTTAAATTTTTAGTAGTATATGTGAGGCTGTGTTTATGTACATCATATGCAGACCATAAGAGGGATTTAGATTCTCCAGAATCTGACACCCTCTTCTGGAGTGTCTGAAGACGGCTACAGTGTACTTATATCTAATAAATACATAAATAAATAAATAAATAAAAGAATAAATAAACATTTTTTAAAAAGTATAAGAAATAAAGAAAGAGCAGTCAGGCCTGCCATCCATATCTCTGTCTCTCTGTCTGTCTGTCTGTCTGATCCACTGGAACTGGAGATGGGCCACCATAAGGTGCTGGTAGTTGATCCCAGGTTCTCTGAAAGAGGAGACAATGCTGTTAATTGTTGAGCCCTCTCAGTGGCCCCACACATCTTTAAATTTTTAGAAGTATATGTGAGGCTGTGTTTATGTACATCATATGCAGACCATAAAAGGGATTTAGATTCTCCAGAATCTGACACCCTCTTCTGGAGTGTCTGAAGACAGCTACAGTGTACTTATATCTAATAAATACATAAATAAATATATAAATAAACATTTTTTAAAAAAGGATAAGAAAGTAAGAAAGACCAGGCAGGCCTGCCATCCTTATCACTGTCTGTATGTCTGTCTGTCTGATCCCCTGGAACTGGAGATGGGCCACCATATAGTTGCTGGTAGTTGATCCCAGGTACTCTGGAAGAGGAGACAATGCTGTTAATTGTTGAGCTTTTAGAGTGGCCCCACCCTTCTTTAAATTTTTAGAAGTATATGTGAGGCTGTGTTTATGTACATCATATGCAGACCATAAGAGGGATTTAGATTCTCCAGAATCTGACACCCTCTTCTGGAGTGTATGAACAGCTACAGTGTACTTATATCTAATAATAAATAAATAAATAAATAAATAAATAAATAAATAAATAAATAAATAAACAAACATTTTTTTAAAAAAAGGATAAGAAAGAAAGAAAGACCAGGCAGGCCTGCCATCCTTATCACTGTCTGTCTGTCTGTCTGTCTGATCCCCTGGAACTGGAGATGGGCCACCTTTTAGGTGCTGGTAGTTGATCCCAGGTTCTCTGGAAGATTAGACAATGCTGTTAATTGTTGAGTCCTTTCAGTGGCCCCACCTATTTATAATTTTTAGAAGTATATGTGAGGCTGTGTTTATGTACATCATATTCAGACCATAAGAGGGATTTAGATTCTCTAGAATCTGACACCCTCTTCTGGAGTGTCTGAAGACGGCTACAGTGTACTTATATCTAATAAATACATAAATAAATAAATAAATAAATAAACAGTTTTTAAAAGGTATAAGAAATAAAGAAAGACCAGGCAGGCATGCCATCCTCATCTCTGTCTCTCTGTCTGTCTGTCTGTCTGTCTGATCCACTGGAACTGGGGATGGGCCACCATAAGGTGCTGGTAGTTTATCCCAGGTTCTCTGAAAGAGGAGACAATGCTGTTAATTGTTGAGTCCTTTCAGTAGCCCCACCTATTTATAATTTTTAGAAGTATATGTGAGGCTGTGTTTATGTACATCATATTCAGACCATAAGAGGGATTTAGATTCTCTAGAATCTGACACCCTCTTATGGAGTGTCTGAAGACGGCTACAGTGTACTTATATCTAATAAATAAATAACTAAATAAATAAATAAATAAACATATTTTAAAAAGTATAAGAAATAAAGAAAGACCAGGCAGGCCTGCCATCCTTATCTCTGTCTTTCTGTCTATCTGTCTGTCTGTCTGATCCCCTGGAACTGGAGATGGGCCACCATAAGGTGCTGGTAGTTTATCCCAGGTTCTCTGAAAGAGGAGACAATGCTGTTAATTGTTGAGCCCTCTCAGTGGCCCCACACATCTTTAAATTTTTAGAAGTATATGCGAGGCTGTGTTTATGTACATCATATGCAGACCATAAGAGGGATTTAGATTCTCCAGAATATGACACCCTCTACTGGAGTGTCTGAAAGCAGCTACAGTGTACATATATCTAATAAATACATAATTAAATATATAAATAAACATTTTTTTAAAAAGGATTAGACAGAAAGAAAGACCAGGCAGGCCTGCCATCCTTATCACTGTCTGTATGTCTGTCTGTCTGAACCCCTGGAACTGGAGATGGGCCACCATATAGTTGCTGGTAGTTGATTCCAGGTACTCTGGAAGAGGAGACAATGCTGTTAATTGTTGAGCTTTTAGAGTGGCCCCACCCTTCTTTAAATTTTTAGAAGTATATGTGAGGCTGTGTTTATGTACATCATATGCAGATCATAAGAGGGATTTAGATTCTCCAGAATCTGACACCCTCTTCTGGAGTGTCTGAACAACTACAGTGTACTTATATCTAATAATAAATAAATAAATAAATAAATAAATAAATAAATAAATAAATAAACATTTTTTTTTTAAAAAAAGGATAAGAAACAAAGAAAGACCAGGCAGGCCTGCCATCCTTATCACTGTCTGTCTGTCTGTCTGTCTGATCCCCTGGAACTGGAGAAGGGCCACCTTTTAGGTGCTGGTAGTTGATCCCAGGTTCTCTGGAAGAGGAGACAATGCTGTTAATTGTTGAGTCCTTTCAGTGGCCCCATACTTCTTTAAATTTTTAAAAGTATATGTGAGGCTGTGTTTATGTACATCATATGCAGACCATAAGAGGGATTTAGATTCTCTAGAAACTGACACCCTCTTCTGGAGTGTCTGAAGACAGCTACAGTGTAATTATATCTAATAAATACATAAATAAATAAATAAATAAATAAATAAATAAATAAATTAACATTTTTTAAAAAGTATAAGAAATAAAGAAAGACCAGGCAGGCCTGCCATCCTTATCTCTGTCTCTCTGTCTGTCTGTCTGTCTGTCTGATCCACTGGAACTGGAGATGGGCCACCATAAGGTGCTGGTAGTTTATCCCAGGTTCTCTGAAAGAGGATACAATGCTGTTAATTGTTGAGCCCTCTCAGTGGCCCCACACATCTTTAAAATTTTAGAAGTATATGTGAGGCTGTGTTTATGTACATCATATGCAGACCATAAGAGGGATTTAGATTCTCCAGAATCTGACACCCTCTTCTAAAGTGTCTGAAGACAGCTACAGTGTACTTATATCTAATAAATACATAAATAAATATATAAATAAACATTTTTTTGAAAAGGATAAGAATGAAAGAATGACCAGGCAAGCCTGCCATCCTTATCACTGTCTGTATGTCTGTCTGTCTGATCCTCTGGAACTGGAGATGGGCCACCTTATAGTTGCTGGTAGTTGATCCCAGGTACTCTGGAAGAGGAGACAATGCTGTTAATTGTTGAGCTTTTAGAGTGGCCCCACCCTTCTTTAAATTTTTAGAAGTATATGTGAGGCTGTGTTTATGTACATCATATTTAGAGCATAAGAGTGATTTAGATTCTCCAGAATCTGACACCCTCTTCTGGAGTGTCTGAACAGCTACAGTGTACTTATATCTAATAATAAATAAATAAATAAATAAATAAATAAATAAATAAATAAACATTTTTTTAAAAAAAGGATGAGAAAGAAAGAAAGACCAGGCAGGCCTGCCATCCTTATCACTGTCTGTCTGTCTGTCTGTCTGATCCCCTGGAACTGGAGATGGGCCACATTTTAGGTGCTGGTAGTTGATCCCAGGTTCTCTGGAAGAGGAGACAATGCTGTTAATTGTTGAGTCCTTTCAGTGGCCCCACCTATTTTTAATTTTTAGAAGTATATGTGAGGCTGTATTTATGTACATCATATTCAGACCATAAGAGGGATTTAGATTCTCCAGAATCTGACACCCTCTTCTGGAGTGTCTGAAGACGGCTACAGTGTACTTATATCTAATAAATAAATAAATAAATAAATAAATAAATAAATAAATAAATAAATAAATAAACATTTTTTAAAAAGTATAGAAATAAAGAAAGACCAGGCAGACCTGCCATCCTTATCTCTGTCTCTCTGTCTGTCTGTCTGTCTGTCTGATCCACTGGAACTGGAGATGGGCCACCATAAGGTGCTGGTAGTTTATCCCAGGTTCTCTGAAAGAGGAGACAATGCTGTTAATTGTTGAGCCCTCTCAGTGGCCCCACACATCTTTAAATTTTTAGAAGTATATGTGAGGCTGTGTTTATGTACATCATATGCAGACCATAAGAGGGATTTAGATTCTCCAGAATCTGACACCCTCTTCTCGAGTGTCTGAAGACAGCTACAGTGTACTTATATCTAATAAATACATAAATAAATATATAAATAAACATTTTTTAAAAAAGGTTAAGAAAGAAAGAAAGACCAGGCAGGCCTGCCATCCTTATCACTGTCTGTATGTCTGTCTGTCTGATCCTCTGGAACTGGAGATGGGCCACCATATAGTTGCTGGTAGTTGATCCCAGGTACTCTGGAAGAGGAGACAATGCTGTTAATTGTTGAGCTTTTAGAGTGGCCCCACCCTTCTTTAAATTTTTAGAAGTATATGTGAGGCTGTGTTTATGTACATCATATGCAGTCCATAAGAGGGATTTAGATTCTCCAGAATATGACACCCTCTTCTGAAGTGTCTGAAGACAGCTACAATGTACTTATATCTAATAAATATATATATAAATAAATAAACATTTTTAAAATGTATAAGAAGAAAGAAAAACCAGGCAGGCCTGCAATCCTTGTCTGTCTGTATGTATGTATGTCTGTCTGATCCCCTGGAACTGGAGATGGGCCACAATATATTTGCTAGTAGTTGATCCCAGGTCCTCTGGAAGAGGAGACAATGCTGTTAATTGTTGAGCTTTTTCAGTTGCCCCAACCATCTTTAAATTTATAGAAGTATATGTGAGGCTGTGTTTATGTACATCATATGCAGACTATAAGAGGGATATAGATTCTCCAGAATCTGACACCCTCTTCTGGAGAGTCTGAAGAGAGCTACAGTGTACTTATATCTAATAAATAAATAGATAAATAAATAAATAAATAAATAAATAAATAAACATTATTTTAAAAGTATAAGAAAGAAAGAAAGACCACGCAGGCCAACATCCTTACCTCTGTCAGTCTGTCTGTCTGTCTGTCTGATCCCTTGGAACTGGAGATGGGCCACCATATAGTTGCTGTTAGTTGATCCCAGGTTCTCTGGAAGAAGAGACAATGCTGTTAATTGTTGAGCCCTTTCAGTGGCTCCACCTATCTTTAAATTTTTAGAAGTATATGTTAGGCTGTGTTTACGTATATCATATGTAGACCATAAGAGGGATTTTGATTCTCCAGAATCTGACACCCTCTTCTGGAGTGTCTGAAGACAACTACAGTGTACTTATATCTAATAAATACATAAATAAATAAATAAATAAATAAATAAATAAATAAATAAATAAATAATAAACATTATTTTAAAAGGATAAGAAAGAAAGAAAAACCAGGCATGCCTGCCCTCCTTATCTCTGTCTGTCTGTCTGTCTGTCTGTCTGATCCCCTGGAACTGGAGATGGGCCACCTTTTAGGTGATGGTAGTTGATCCCAGGTTCTCTGGAAGAGGAGACAATGCTGTTAATTGTTGAGTCCTTTCAGTGGCCCCACCTATTTATAATTTTTAGAAGTATATGTGAGGCTGTGTTTATGTACATCATATTCAGACCATAAGAGGGATTTAGATTCTATAGAATCTGACACCCTCTTCTGGAGTGTCTGAAGACAGCTACAGTGTACTTATATCTAATACATACATAGATAAATAAATAAATAAATAAATAAATAAACATTTCTTAAAAAGTATAAGAAATAAAGAAAGACCAGGCAGGCCTGCCATCCATATCTCTGTCTCTCTGTCTGTATGTATGTCTGATCCTCTGGAACTGGAGATGGGCCACCATAAGGTGCTGGTAGTTTATCCCAGGTTCTCTGAAAGAGGAGACAATGCTGTTAATTGTTGAGCCCTCTCAGTGGACCCACCCATCTTTAAATTTTTAGAAGTATATGCGAGGCTGTGTTTATGTACCGAATATGCAGACCATAAGAGGGATTTAGATTCTCCAGAATCTGACACTCACTTCTGGAATGTCTGAAGACAGCTACAGTGTACATAAATCTAATAAATACATAAATAAATATATAAATAAACATTTTTTTAAAAAGGATAAGAAAGAAAGAAAGACCAGGCAGGCCTGCCATCCTTATCACTGTCTGTATGTCTGTCTGTCTGATCCCCTGGAACTGGAGATGGGCCACCATATAGTTGCTGGTAGTTGATCCCAGGTACTCTGGAAGAGGAGACAATGCTGTTAATTGTTGAGCTTTTAGAGTGGCCCCACCCTTTTTTAAATTTTTAGAAGTATATGTGAGGTTGTGTTTATGTACATCATATGCAGACCATAAGAGGGATTTAGATTCTCCAGAATCTGACACCCTCTTCTGGAGTGTCTGAAAGCAGCTACAGTGTACATATATCTAATAAATACATAAATAAATATATAAATAAACATTTTTTTAAAAAGGATAAGAAAGAAAGAAAGACCAGGCAGGCCTGCCATCCTTATCACTGTCTGTATGTCTGTCTGTCTGATCCCCTGGAACTGGAGATGGGCCACCATATAGTTGCTGGTAGTTGATCCCAGGTACTCTGGAAGAGGAGACAATGCTGTTAATTGTTGAGCTTTTAGAGTGGTTCCACCCTTCTTCAAATTTTTAGAAATATATGTGAGGCTGTGTTTATGTACATCATATGCAGACCATAAGAGGGATTTAGATTCTCCAGAATATGACACCCTCTTCTGGAGTGTCTGAAGACAGCTACAGTGTACTTATATCTAATAAATTAATTAATTAATTAATTAATTAATTAATAAACATTTTTTAAAAAGAGAAGAAAGAAAGATAAATCAGGCAGGCCTGCCATCCTTATCTCTGTCTGTCTGTCTGTCTCTCTGATGCCCTGCAACTTGATTTGGGCCACCACATAGTTGCTGGTAGTTGATCCCACGTTCTCTGGAAGAGGAGACAATGGTTTTAATTGTTGAGCCCTTTCAGTGGGCCCACCCATCTTTAAATTTTTAGAAGTATATGTGAGGCTGTGTTTATGTACATCATATGCAGACCATAAGAGGGATTTAGATTCTCCAGAAGATGACACCCTCTTCTAGAGTGTCTGAAGACAGCTACAGTGTACTTATATCTAATAAATACATAAATGAATAAATAAATAAATAAATAAATAAATAAATAAACATTATTTTAAAAAGATAAGAAAGAAAGAAAAACCAGGCAGACCTGCCCTTTTTATCTCTGTCTGTCTATCTGTCTGATCCCCTGGAACTGGAGATGGGCCACCATATAGTTGCTGGTAGTTGATCCCAGGTTCTCTGGAAGAAGAGACAATGCTGTTAATTGTTGAGCCCTTTCAGTGGGCCCACCCATCTTAAATTTTTAGAAGTGTATGTGAATCTGTGTTTATGTCCATCATATGCAGACCATAAGAGGGATTTATATTCTCCAGAATCTGACACCCTCTTCTGGAGTGTCTGAAGACAGCTACAGTGTACTTATATCTAAGAAATACATAAATAAATAAATAAACATTTTTTAAAAAGGATAAGAAAGAAAGAAAAGCCAGGGAGGCCTGCCACCCTTGTCTTTCTGTCTCTTTGTCTGCCTGATTCCCTGGAACGGGAGATGGGCCACCATATAGTTGCTCGTAGTTGATCCCAGGTTCTCTGGTAGAGGAGACAATGCTGTTAATTGTTGAGCCCTTTCAGTGGCCCCACACATCTTTAAATTTTTAGAAGTATATGTGAGGCTGTGTTTATGTACATCATATGCAGACCAAAGGAGGGATTTAGATTCTCCAGAATCTGACACCATCTTCAGGAGTGTCTGAAGACAGCTACAGTGTACTTATAATAAATAAATAAATAAATAAATAAATAAATAAATAAATAAACATTTTTAAAAGTATAAGAAAGAAAGAAAGACCAGGCAGGCCTCCATCCTAATCTCTGTCTGTCTGTCTGTCTGTCTGATACCCTGGAACTGGAGATGGGCCACCATATAGTTGCTGGTAGTTTATCCAAGGTTCTCTGGAAGAGGAGACAATGCTGTTAATTGTTGAGCCCTTTCAGTGGCCCCACCCATCTTTAAATTTTTAGAAGTATATGCGAGGCTGTGTTTATGTACCGAATATGCAGACCATAAGAGGGATTTAGATTCTCCAGAATCTGACACCCTCTTCTGGAGTGTCTGAAGACAGCTACAGTGTATTTATATCTAATAAATCCATAAATAAACAAATAAACATTTTTAAAAAAGGATAATAAAGAAAGAGAGACCAGGCAGACCTGCCATCCTTGTCTTTCTGTCTGTCTGACTGATCCCCTGGAACTGGAGATGGGCCACCATATAATTGCTGGTAGTTGATCCCAGGTTCTCTAGAAGAGGAGTCAGTGTTGTTAATTGTTGAGCCCTTTCAGTGGCCCCACCCATCTTTAAATTTTTAGAAGTATATGTGAGGCTGTGTTTATGTACATCATATGCAGACCATAAGAGGGATTTAGATTCTCCAGAATCTGACACCCTCTTCTGGAGTGTCTGAAAGCAGCTACAGTATACTTATATCTAATAAATACATACTTAAATTAATAAACATTTTTTAAAAGGAGAAGAAAGAAGGAAAGACAAGGTAGGCCTGCCATCCTTAACTCTATCTGTCTGTATGTCTGTCTGTCTGTCTGAACCCCTGGAACTGGAGATGGGCCACCATATAGTTGCTGGTAGTTGATCCCAGGTTCTCTATAAGAGGAGACAATGCTGTTAATTGTTGAGCCCTATCAGTGGTCCTACCCATCTTTAAATTTTTAGAAGTGTATGTGAGGATGTGTTTATGTACATCATATGCAGACCAGAAGAGGGATTTAGATTCATCAGAATCTGACACCCTCTTCTGGAGTGTCTAAAGACAGCTACAGTGTACTTATATCTAATAAATAAATAAATAAATAAATAAATAAATAAATAAATAAATAAATAAATAAACATTATTTAAACCGGATAAGAAAAAAAGAAAGACCTGGCAGGCCTACCATCCTTATCTCGGTCTGTCTGTCTGTCTGTCGTTCTGATCCCCTGGAACTGGAGATGGGCCACCATATAGGTGCTGGTATTTGATCCCAGGTTCTCTGGAAGAGGAGACAATGCTGTTAATTGTTGAGCGCTTTCAGTGGCCCCACCCATTGTTAAATTTTTAGTAGTATATGTGAGGCTGTGTTTATGTACATCATATGCAGACCATAAGAGGGATTTAGATTCTCCAGAATCTGACACCCTCTTCTGGAGTGTCTAAAGACAGCTACAGTGTACTTATATCTAATAAAAACATAAATAAATAAACATTTTTTAAAAATGATAAGAAAGAAAGAAACAGCAGGCAGGCCTGCCATCATTATCCTTGTCTGTCTGTCTGTCTGTCTGATCCCCTGGGAGTGGAGATGGGCCACCATATAGTTGCAGGTAGTTGATCCCAGGTTCTCTGGAAGAGGAGACAATGCTGTTAATTCCTGAGCCCTTTCAGTGGCCCCCCCCTTTAAATTTTAAGAAGTAAATGTGAGGCTGTGTTTATGTACATCATATGCAGACCATAAGAGGGATTTAGATTCTCCAGAATCTGAAACCTTCTTCTGGAGTGTCTGAAGACGGCTACAGTGTACTTATATCTAATAAACATATAAATAAATAAATAAACATTTTTTAAAAAGGATAAGAAAGAAAGAAAGACCAGGCAGGCCTGCCATCCTTATCTCTGTCAGTCTGTCTGTCTGTCAGACTGTCTGATCCCTTGGAACTGGAGATGGGCCACCATATAGTTGCTGTTAGTTGATCCCAAGTTCTCTGGAAGAGGAGACAATGCTGTTAATTGTTGAGCCCTTTCAGTGGCTCCACCTATCGTTAAATTTTCAGAAGTGTATGTTAGGCTGTGTTTATGTACATCATATGCAGACCATAAGAGGGATTTAGATTCTCCAGAATCTGACACCCTCTTCTGGAGTGTCTGAAGACAACTACAGTGTACTTATATCTAATAAATACATACATATATAAATAAATAAATAAATAAATAAATAAATAAATAAATAAACATTATTTTAAAAGGATAAGAAAGAAAGAAAGACCAGGCAGGCCTGCCATACTTATCTCTGTCTGTCTGTCTGTCTGTCTGTCTGATCCCCTGGAACTGGAGATGTGCCACCATGTAGGTGCTGGTAGTTGATCCCAGGTTCTCTGGAAGAGGAGACAATGCTGTTAATTGTTGAGCCCTTTCAGTGGCCCCACCCATTTTTAATTTTTAGAAGTATATGTGAGGCTGTGTTTATGTACATCATATTCAGACCATAAGAGGGATTTAGATTCTCTAGAATCTGACACCCTTTTCTGGAGTGTCTGAAGACGGCTACAGTGTACTTATATCTAAAAAATACATAAATAAATAAATAAATAAATAAATAAATAAATAAACATTTTTTAAAAAGTAAAAGAAATAAAGAAAGACCAGGCAGGCCTGCCATCCATATCTCTGTCTCTTTGTCTGTCTGTCTGTCTGATCCACTGGAACTGGAGATGGGCCACCATAAGGTGCTGGTAGTTTATCCCAGGTTCTCTGAAAGAGGAGACAATGCTGTTAATTGTTGAGCCCTCTCAGTGGCCCCACACATCTTTAAATTTTTAGAAGTATATGTGAGGCTGCGTTTATGTACATCATATGCAGACCATAAAAGGGATTTAGATTCTCCAGAATCTGACACCCTCTTCTGGAGTGTCTGAAAACAGCTACAGTGTACTTATATCTAATAAATACATAAATAAATATATAAATAAATATTTTTTTTAAAAAGGATAAGAAAGAAAGAAAGAAAGACAAGGCAGGCCTGCCATCCTTATCACTGTCTGTATGTCTGTCTGTCTGATCCCGTGGAACTGGAGATGGGCCACCATATAGTTGCTGGTAGTTGATCCCATCTTCTATGGAAGAGGAGACAATGGTGTTAATTGTTGAGCCCTTTCAGTGGGCCCACCCATCTTTAAATTTTTAGAAGTATATGTGAGGCTGTGTTTGTGTACATCATATGCAGACCATAAGAGGGATTTAGATTCTCCAGAATATGACACCCTCTTCTAGAGTGTCTGAAGACAGCTACAGTGTACTTATATCTAATAAATACATAAATAAATAAATAAACATTTTTTAAAAAGAATAAGAAAGAAAGAAAGACCAGGCAGGCCTGCCACCATGTCTGTCTCTCTGTCTGTCTGTCTATCTGTCAGATACCCTGGAACTGGAGATGAGCCACCATATAGTTGCTGGTAGTTGATCCCAGGTTCTCTGGAAGAGGAGACAATGCTGTTAATTGTTGAGCCCTTTCAGTGGCTCCACCTATCTTGAAATTTTCAGAAGTGTATGTTAGGCTGTGATTATGTACATCATATGCAGACCATAAGAGGGATTTAGATTCTCCAGAATCTGACACCCTCTTCTGGAGTGTCTGAAGACAACTACAGTGTACTTATATCTAATAAATACATACATATATAAATAAATAAATAAATAAATAAATAAATAAATAAACATTATTTTAAAAGGATAAGAAAGAAAGAAAGACCAGGCAGGCCTGCCATACTTATCTCTGTCTGTCTGTCTGTCTGTCTGTCTGATCCCCTGGAACTGGAGATGTGCCACCATGTAGGTGCTGGTAGTTGATCCCAGGTTCTCTGGAAGAGGAGACAATGCTGTTAATTGTTGAGCCCTTTCAGTGGCCCCACCCATTTTTAATTTTTAGAAGTATATGTGAGGCTGTGTTTATGTACATCATATTCAGACCATAAGAGGGATTTAGATTCTCTAGAATCTGACACCCTTTTCTGGAGTGTCTGAAGACGGCTACAGTGTACTTATATCTAATAAATACATAAATAAATAAATAAATAAATAAATAAATAAACATTTTTTTAAAAAGTAAAAGAAATAAAGAAAGACCAGGCAGGCCTGCCATCCATATCTCTGTCTCTTTGTCTGTCTGTCTGTCTGATCCACTGGAACTGGAGATGGGCCACCATAAGGTGCTGGTAGTTTATCCCAGGTTCTCTGAAAGAGGAGACAATGCTGTTAATTGTTGAGCCCTCTCAGTGGCCCCACACATCTTTAAATTTTTAGAAGTATATGTGAGGCTGCGTTTATGTACATCATATGCAGACCATAAAAGGGATTTAGATTCTCCAGAATCTGACACCCTCTTCTGGAGTGTCTGAAAACAGCTACAGTGTACTTATATCTAATAAATACATAAATAAATATATAAATAAACATTTTTTTTAAAAAGGATAAGAAAGAAAGAAAGAAAGACAAGGCAGGCCTGCCATCCTTATCACTGTCTGTATGTCTGTCTGTCTGAACCCGTGGAACTGGAGATGGGCCACCATATAGTTGCTGGTAGTTGATCCCATCTTCTCTGGAAGAGGAGACAATGGTGTTAATTGTTGAGCCCTTTCAGTGGGCCCACCCATCTTTAAATTTTTAGAAGTATATGTGAGGCTGTGTTTGTGTACATCATATGCAGACCATAAGAGGGATTTAGATTCTCCAGAATATGACACCCTCTTCTAGAGTGTCTGAAGACAGCTACAGTGTACTTATATCTAATAAATACATAAATAAATAAATAAACATTTTTTAAAAAGAATAAGAAAGAAAGAAAGACCAGGCAGGCCTGCCACCTTGTCTGTCTGTCTGTCTGTCTGTCTGTCTATCTGTCAGATACCCTGGAACTGGAGATGAGCCACCATATAGTTGCTGGTAGTTGATCCCAGGTTCTCTGGAAGAGGAGACAATGCTGTTAATTGTTGAGCCCTTTCAGTGGCCCCACCCATCTTTAAATTTTTAGAAGTATATGTGAGGCTCTGTTCATGTACATCATATGCAGACCATAAGAGGGATATTGATTCTCCAGAATCTGACACCCTCCTCTGGAGAGTCTGAAGACAGCTACAGTGTACTTATATCTAATAAATACATAAATAAATAAATAAATGAATAAATGATTTAATAAATAAATAAACATTTTTTAAAAATGATAAGAAAGAAAGAAAAATCAGGCAGGCCTGCCATCCTTATCTCTGTCTGTCTGTCTGTCTGTCTTATCCCCTGGAACTTGAGATGGGCCACCATATAGTTGCTGGTAGTTGATCCCACGTTCTCTGGAAGAAGAGACAATGCTGTTAATTGTTGAGCCCTTTCAGTGGGCCCACCCATCTTTAAATATTTAGAAGTATATGTGAGGCTGTGTTTATGTACATCATATTCAGACCATAAGAGGGATTTAGATTCTCTAGAATCTGACACCCTTTTCTGGAGTGTCTGAAGACGGCTACAGTGTACTTATATCTAATAAATACATAAATAAATAAATAAATAAATAAATAAATAAATAAATAAACATTTTTTTAAAAAGTAAAAGAAATAAAGAAAGACCAGGCAGGCCTGCCATCCATATCTCTGTCTCTTTGTCTGTCTGTCTGTCTGATCCACTGGAACTGGAGATGGGCCACCATAAGGTGCTGGTAGTTTATCCCAGGTTCTCTGAAAGAGGAGACAATGCTGTTAATTGTTGAGCCCTCTCAGTGGCCCCACACATCTTTAAATTTTTAGAAGTATATGTGAGGCTGCGTTTATGTACATCATATGCAGACCATAAAAGGGATTTAGATTCTCCAGAATCTGACACCCTCTTCTGGAGTGTCTGAAAACAGCTACAGTGTACTTATATCTAATAAATACATAAATAAATATATAAATAAACATTTTTTTTAAAAAGGATAAGAAAGAAAGAAAGAAAGACAAGGCAGGCCTGCCATCCTTATCACTGTCTGTATGTCTGTCTGTCTGAACCCGTGGAACTGGAGATGGGCCACCATATAGTTGCTGGTAGTTGATCCCACCTTCTCTGGAAGAGGAGACAATGGTGTTAATTGTTGAGCCCTTTCAGTGGGCCCACCCATCTTTAAATTTTTAGAAGTATATGTGAGGCTGTGTTTGTGTACATCATATGCAGACCATAAGAGGGATTTAGATTCTCCAGAATATGACACCCTCTTCTAGAGTGTCTGAAGACAGCTACAGTGTACTTATATCTAATAAATACATAAATAAATAAATAAACATTTTTTAAAAAGAATAAGAAAGAAAGAAAGACCAGGCAGGCCTGCCACCTTGTCTGTCTGTCTGTCTGTCTGTCTATCTGTCAGATACCCTGGAACTGGAGATGAGCCACCATATAGTTGCTGGTAGTTGATCCCAGGTTCTCTGGAAGAGGAGACAATGCTGTTAATTGTTGAGCCCTTTCAGTGGCCCCACCCATCTTTAAATTTTTAGAAGTATATGTGAGGCTCTGTTCATGTACATCATATGCAGACCATAAGAGGGATATTGATTCTCCAGAATCTGACACCCTCTTCTGGAGAGTCTGAAGACAGCTACAGTGTACTTATATCTAATAAATACATAAATAAATAAATAAATGAATAAATGATTTAATAAATAAATAAACATTTTTTAAAAATGATAAGAAAGAAAGAAAAATCAGGCAGGCCTGCCATCCTTATCTCTGTCTGTCTGTCTGTCTGTCTTATCCCCTGGAACTTGAGATGGGCCACCATATAGTTGCTGGTAGTTGATCCCACGTTCTCTGGAAGAAGAGACAATGCTGTTAATTGTTGAGCCCTTTCAGTGGGCCCACCCATCTTTAAATATTTAGAAGTATATGTGAGGCTGTGTTTATGTACATCCTATGCAGACCATAAGAGGGATTTAGATTCTCCAGAAGATGACACCCTCTTCTAGAGTGTCTGAAGACAGCTACAGTGTACTTATATCTAATAAATACATAAATAAATAAATAAATAAATAAATAAATAAACATTTTTTTAAAAGTATAAGAAAGAAAGAAGACCAGGCAGGCCTCCATCCTTATCTCTGTCAGTCTGTCTGTCTGTCTGTCTGATCCCTTGAAACTGGAGATGGGCCACCATATAGTTGCTGTTAGTTGATCCCTGGTTCTCTGGAAGAAGCGACAATGCTTTTAATTGTTGAGCCTTTTCAGTGGCTCCACCTATCTTTAAATTTTTAGAAGTATATGTTAGGCTGTGTTTATGTACATCATATGCAGACCATAAGAGGGATTTAGATTCTCCAGAATCTGACACCCTCTTCTGGAGTGTCTGAAGACAACTACAGTGTACTTATATATAATAAATACATAAATAAATAAATACATAAATAAATAAATAAATAAATAAATAAATAAATAAATAAATAAACATTATTTTAAAAGGATAAGAAAGAAAGAAAAAACAGGCAGGCCGCCCTCCTTATCTCTGTCTGTCTGTCTGTCTGTCTGATCCCCTGGAACTGGAGATGGGCCACCATATAGTTGCTGGTAGTTGATCCCAGGTTCTCTGGAAGAAGAGACAATGCTGTTAATTGTTGAGCCCTTTCAGTGGCCCCACCCATCTTAAATTTTTAGAAGTATATGTGAATCTGTGTTTATGTCCATCATATGCAGACCATAAGAGGGATTTATATTCTCCAGAATCTGACTCCCACTTCTGGAGTGTCTGAAGACAGCTACAGTGTACTTATATCTAATAAATACATAAATAAATAAATAAACATTTTTTAAAAAGGATAAGAAAAAAAAAACCAGGAAGGCCTGCCACCCTTGTCTGTCTGTCTCTTTGTCTGCCTGATCCCCTGGAACTGGAGATGGGCCACTATATAGTTGCTGGTAGTTGATCCCAGGTTCTCTGGTAGAGGAGACAATGCTGTTAATTGTTGAGCCCTTTCAGTGGCCCCACACATCTTTAAATTTTTAGAAGTATATGTGAGGCTGTGTTTATGTACTTCATATGCAGACCATAATAGAGATTTAGATTCTCCAGAATCTGACACCCTCTTCTGGAGTGTCTGAAGACAGCTATATTGTACTTATATATAATAAATACATAAATAAATAAATAAATAAATAAATAAACATTTTTTTAAAAGTATAAGAAAGAAAGAAAGACCAGGCAGGCCTCCATCCTTATCTCTGTCTGTCTGTCTGTCTGTCTGTCTGATACCCTGGAACTGGAGATGGGCCACCATATAGTTGCTGGTAGTTTATCCAAGGTTCTCTGGAAGAGGAGACAATGCTGTTAATTGTTGAGCCCTTTCTGTGGCCCCACCCATCTTTAAATTTTTAGATGTATATGTGAGGCTGTGTTTATGTACATCATATGCAGACCATAAGAGCGATTTAGATTCTCCAGAATCTGACACCCTCTTCTGGAGTGTCTGAAGATAGCTACAGTGTACTTATATCTAATAAATACATAAATAAATATATAAACATTTTTTAAAAAGGATAATAAATAAAGAGAGACCAGGCAGGCCTGCCATCCTTGTCTGTCTGTCTGTCTGTCTGATCCCCTGGAACTGGAGATGGGCCACCATATAATTGCTGGTAGTTGATCCCAGGTTCTCTGGAAGAGGATTCAGTGCTGTTAATTGTTGAGCCCTTTCAGTGGCCCCACCCATCTTTAAATTTTTAGAAGTATATGTGAGGCTGTGTTCATGTACATCATATGCAGACCATAAGAGGGATATAGATTCTCCAGAATCTGACACCCTCTTGGGAGTGTTTGAAGACAGCTACAGTGTACTTATATCTAATAAATACATACTTAAATTAATAAACATTTTTTAAAAAGGATAAGAAAGAAGGAAAGACCAGGTAGGCCTGCCATACTTAACTCTATCTGTCTGTATGTCTGTCTGTCTGTCTGATCCCCTGGAACTGGAGATGGGCCACCATATAGTTGCTGGTAGTTGATCCCAGGTTCTCTATAAGAGGAGACAATGCTGTTAATTGTTGATCCCTTTCACTTGCCCCACACATCTTTAAAATTTTAGATGTAAATGTGAGGCTGTGTGTATGTACATCATATGCAGACAATAAGAGGGATATAGATTCTCCAGAATCTGACACCCTCTTCTGGAGTGTCTGATGACAGCTACAGTGTACTTATATCTAATAAATAAATAAATAAATAAATAAATAAATAAATAAATAAACATTTTTTAAAAGGGGTAAGAAAGAAAGAAAAACCAGGCAGGCCTGCCATCCTTGTCTGTCTTTCTCTCTGTCTGTCTGTCTTGCCTAGCCCCTTGAGTAGCCTAGCCTAGTCCCTTGCCTTGACTAGCCCAGCCCCTTGCCTAGCCTAGCCTAGCCCAGCCCTGCCTTGCCTAGCCCTGCCTATCCCTGTCTTTAACCAGGCTGGCCTCGAACTCAGAAACTGACTGCCTCTGCCTCCAGAGTGCTCTCATTAAGAGCTCGAGCTACCACTGACTGTTGGGTTTTCTAAGTCTTACATAGGTATGGTCTGTTTCTCATCTGTGAAACCCTAATTAACACATGTAGTCTGTCCTAGGTCAGCCATAGCTACAGACTGAGGCCTTTTCTAAAACAAAACAAAAAAAAAACAAAAAATAGAAATAATAAAATAAATAAATTAAGCAACCACATGATATCTTTTCTTTCTTTCAATGATACTCAGAGCTTGAAGCAGTTCACCCATGAGACCACAGCTCCGGACATTGAGGCTCTTTCCCTAACAAGTATTATGGCTGAACCTGAGGGGTTCTACTGCTGATTTGTGTCCCCCACTTTAAAAAAAATAGTTGTTTTCAAAGGCTGCAGGTTCTTAGCCCTGTTCCTTGTTACAGTTGAGTCACAGCCCTGAAAGTTCAGTGGTAGTTAAAGGCACTGAGAAGGGCTTCCTATAGACATCAAAGACCAAGTCTTTTTTTTTTTTAAAGTTAATCTGGATTCCCCCACCCCCTGGCATCCTTAGAATTCCTAGAAAGGAAGGCAGGGACCTGGGCAGAAGGGTGCAAGGCTACTGGTGTTTGTAAGTGGTAACAGAAAGCTTTCTCTTTTTGGTACCCTACCCCAAGTTACACTGTCACTTCTTTTTCCTAGTTGTTGTTTTGTCGGTTTGTATTCTCAACATAGACCCTTTTCCTTCCTAACCTTGGCTGTCCTGAACCTTACTGTCCTTGAACTCAGTGATTTGCCTGTCTTGCTGGAATGAAACTGTGAGCTACCATCCAGAAGGAAGCACCCTGCTGAGGTTAGATTGGGGTCTCTCCCATTTTCCTCTATGAACATGCATATGGCAGGCCTGTTCTTTCTTTTTTACTTTTCCTTTTCTTTTTAAAGATTTATATATTTATTATATTTAAGTATGCTGTAGCTATCTTCAGACAGTCCAGAAGAGGGTGTCAGATTCTGAAGAATCTAAATCATTCTTATTGTCTGCATATGATGTATATAAACACAGCCTCACATATACTCAAAAAAAAAAGAAAGAAAGAAAGATGTGGCTACAGAGAGGGCTCAACAATTAAGATCATTGTCTCCTCTTCCAGAGAACCTGGGCTCAATTACCAGTATTATATATGGTGGCCCATCTCCAGTTCCAGGGGATCTAATACTCTGTTCTGGAGTCTGTGGGCACAGCATACACATGCAAAACATTCTTACACAATCATTGAGAGAGGAGAGAGAGGGGTTGAGAGAGAGGGGAGGTAATCATACCTCCTGACGAGTTTGAAGACCTGAGCTTCATCACTCACACAAATAAATAAATGCAAAATATTTTTTTATAAATAAACTCTGCCATTGCCCTTTAAAAATTCCTAGAAAACAAGTTTTATAAGCAACAGTTATATTTACTATATCTAAAGGACAGTCATGAGCATATTCAATAAATAGAAAAAGGCCTGTTAGTCTTAGAAATGGAAAAGACAAACCAAGGAAAGTTTGCAATTACATAATGAGGCAGCTCAGCCCAGCTCTAAGGTTGGAAATAAGACTCGAGAATAGGATACACCTGAAGACAGCCAGCCATTGTTTTTTGTTTTGGAGGCTGAAAGGATACACCTGAAGACAGCCAATGCTGTGTGATGGTGATCTGGTATTTTTTTTTTTAATTTTTAAAAACTTTAACACTTTTTATAAAACTTTTATAAAAACTTTTTCTTTCTTTCTTCCTTTCTTTCCTCACCCTAGCCCCTACCCTAGCCCTGTCTTTCACCAGGGTGGCCTCGAACTCAGAAACTGACTGACTCTATCTACAGAGTGCTCTCATTAAGAGCTTGAGCCACCACTGAATGTAGGGTTTTCTAAGCCTTACCTTGCTCTTGGTGTCTATTCTCAGCTGTGAAACCCTAATTAACACAAGTAGGCAGTCCTGGGTCAGCCAGAGCTACAGACTGAGGACTTCTCTAAAAACAAATAAAACAAAACAAAACAACAAGTAGAAATAATAAAATACATAAATTAAGCAAACACAGCATAGCTTTTCTCTATCTAGGTGGTACTCAGAAATTCCAGCAGTTGGCCTGTGACACCTCAGCTCAGTATATGTGAGGCTGTGTTTATGTACATCATATGCAGACCATAAGAGGGATTTACATTCTCCAGAATCTGACACCCTCCTCTGGAGTGTCTAAAGAAAGCTACAGTGTACTTATATCTAAGAAATACATAAATAAATAAATAAATAAATAAATAAATAAATAAATAAATATTTTTTAAAAAGGATAAGAAAGAAAGAAAGACCAGGCAGGCCCGCCATCCTTATCTCTGTCTGCCTGTCTGTCTGATCCCCTGGAACTGGAGATGGGCCACCATGTAGGTGCTGGTAGTTGATCCCACGTTCTCTGGAAGAGGAGACAATGCTGTTAATTGTTGAGCCCTTTCAGTGGCCCCACCCATTTTTAATTTTTAGAAGTATATGTGAGGCTGTGTTTATGTACATCATATTCAGACCATAAGAGGGATTTAGATTCTCCAGAATCTGACACCATGTTCTAGAGTGTCTGAAGACGGCTACAGTGTACTTATATCTAATAAATAAATAAATAAATAAATAAACATTTTTTAAAAAGTATAAGAAATAAAGAAAGACCAGTCAGGCCTGCCATCCTTATCTCTGTCTCTCTGTCTGTCTGTCTGTCTGTCTGATCCCTTGGAACTGGAGATGGGCCACCATAAGGTGCTGGTAGTTTATCCCAGGTTCCCTGAAAGAGGAGACAATGCTGTTAATTGTTGAGCCCTCTCAGTGGCCCCACACATCTTTAAATTTTTAGAAGTATATGTGAGGCTGTGTTTATGTACATCATATGCAGTCCATAAGAGGGATTTAGATTCTCCAGAATCTGACACCCTCTTCTGGAGTGTCTGAAGACAGCTACAGTGTACGTATATCTAATAAATACATAAATAAATATATAAATAAACATTTTTTTAAAAAGGATAGGAAAGAAAGAAAGACCAGGCAGGCCTGCCATCCTTATCACTGTCTGTATGTCTGTCTGTCTGATCCCCTGGAACTGGAGATGGGCCACCATATAGTTGCTGGTACTTGATCCCATGTACTCTGGAAGAGGAGACAATGCTGTTAATTGTTGAGCCCTTTCAATGGCCCCACACTTCTTTAAATATTTAGAAGTATAAGTGAGGCTGTGTTTATGTACATCATATTCAGATTATAAGAGGATTTAGATTCTCCAGAATCTGACACCCTCTACTGGAGTGACTGAAGACAGCTACAGTGTACTTATATATAATAAATACATAAGTAAATAAATAAATAAATAAACATTTTTTAAAAAGGATAAGATAGAAAGTAAGACCAGGCAGGCCTGCCATCCTTATCTCTGTCTGTCTGTCTGTCTGTCTGTCTGATCCCCTGGAACTGGAGATGGGCTACCATAAAGTTGCTGGTAGTTGATCCCAGGTTCTCTGAAAGAGGAGACAATGCTGTTAATTGTTGAGCCCTATCAGTGGCCCTACCCATCTTTAAATATTTAGAAGTATATGGGAGGCTGTGTTTATGTACATCATATGCAGACCATAAGAGGGATTTAGATTCTCCAGAATCTGACACTCTCTTCTGGAGTGTCTGAAGACAGCTACAGTGTACTTATATCTAATAAATAAATAAATAAATAAATAAATAAATAAATAAATAAACATTTTTTAAAAAGGATAAGAAAGAAAGTAAGACCAGGCAGGCCTGCCATCCTTATCTCTGTCTGTCTGTCTGTCTGTCTGTCTGATCCCCTGGAACTGGAGATGGGCCACCATATAGTTGCTGGTAGTTGATCCCAGGTTCTCTGGAAGAGGAGACAATGCTGTTAATTGTTGAGCCCTTTCAGTGGCCCCACCTATTTTTAATTTTTAGAAGTATATGTGATGCTGTGTTTATGTACATTATATTCAGACCATAAAAGGGATTTAGATACTCTAGAATCTGTCACCCTCTTCTGGAGTGTCTGAAGACGGCTACAGTGTACTTATATCTAATACATACATAAATAAATAAATAAATAAATAAATAAATAAATAAATAAATAAATAAATAAACAATTTTTAAAAAGTATAAGAAATAAAGAAAGACCAGGCAGACCTGCCATCCTTATCTCTGTCTCTCTGTCTGTCTGTCTGTCTGATCCACTGGAACTGGAGATGGGCCACCATAAGGTGCTGGTATTTTTTCCCAGGTTCTCTGAAAGAGGAGACAATGCTGTTAATTGTTGAGCCCTCTCAGTGGCCCCACACATCTTTAAATTTTTAGAAGTATATGTGAGGCTGTGTTTATGTACATCATATGCAGACCATAAGAGGGATTTAGATTCTCCAGAATCTGACACCCTCTTCTGGAGTGTCTGAAGACAGCTACAGTGTACTTATATCTAATAAATACATAAATAAATATATAAATAAACATTTTTTAAAAAGGATAAGAAAGAAAGAAAGACCAGGCAGGCCTGCCATTTTTATCACTGTCTGTATGTCTGTCTGTCTGATCCCCTGGAACTGGAGATGGGCCACCATATAGTTGCTGGTAGTTGATCCCAGGTACTCTGGAAGAGGAGACAATGCTGTTAATTGTTGAGCTTTTAGAGTGGCCCCACCCTTCTTTAAATTTTTAGAAGTATATGTGAGGCTGTGTGGGGCCACTGAAAGTCACATAGAGAGACAGAGAGAGACAGAGAGAGACAAAGAAAGACAGAGAGAGACATAGAGAGACAGAGAGATACATTGAGAGAGACAGAGAGACAGAGAGAGACACAGAGAGAGACACAGAGAGACACAGAGAGAGACACACAGAGAGACAGAGACAGACAGAGAGAGACAGAGAGAGACAGAGAGAGACAGAGATAGAGAGAGAGAGAGACAAAGAGAGACAGAGAGACAGAGAGAGAGACAGAGAGAGACAGAGAAAGACAGAGTGAGACAGAGAGAGACACAGAGAGAGACAGAGATACACAGAGTGAGAAAGAGAGAGAGACAGAGAGAGACAGAGAGAGAGACAGATAGAGAGACAGAGAGAGACAGAGAGAGACAGAGTGAGACAGAAAGAGACACAGAGAGAGACAGAGAGAGACAAAGAAAAACACAGAGAGACAGAGAGAGACAGAGAGAGACAGAGAGAGACAGAGAGAGAGACAGAGAGAGACAGAGAGAGACAAAGAAAAACACAGAGAGAGACAGAGAGAGACAGAGAGATACAGAGAGAGTCAGAGAGACAGAGAGAGACAGAGTTAGAGACAGAGAGAGAAACAGAGAGAGAAACAGAGAGAGACAGAGACACACAGAGAGAGACACAGAGAGAGACAGAGAGAGAGACACAGAGAGACAGAGACAGACAGAGAGAGACAGAGAGAGACAGAGATAGAGACAGAGAGAGACAGAGAGAGATAGAGAGAGACACAAAGAGACAGAGAGAGACAGAGAGAGACAAAGAAAGACACAGAGAGAGACAGAGAGAGACAGAGAGATACAGAGAGAGAGACAGAGAGAGACAGAAAGATACAGAAGGACAGAGAGAGACAGAGAGAGACAGAGAGACAGAGATAGAGACAGAGAAAGACAGAGAGAGACACAGAGAGAGACTGAGGGAGACAGAGAGAGAGACAGAGAGAGACATAGAAGAGACAAAGAAAGACACAAGAGAGACAGAGAGAGTCAGACATAGAGACAAAGAAAGACAGGGAGACACTGAGAGAGAGAGACAGAGAGAGACAGAGAGATACAGACAGAGAGACAAAGAGAGACAGAGAGAGACAGAGAGAAAGAGAGAGACAGAGAGTGTCAGAGAGAGACAGAGATAGAGACAGAGAGAGACAGAGAGAGGGACAGAGAGAGACAGAGACAGAGTGAGAAATACAGAGAGAGACAGAGTTAGAGAGAGAGACAGAGAGAGAGACAGAGACAGAGAGAGAGACAGAGAGAGACAGAGTGATACACAGAAAGAGAGAGACAGAGAGAGACAAAGAAAGACACAGAGAGAGACATAGAGAGACAGAGAGATACATTGAGAGAGACATAGAGAGACAGAGAGAGACAGAGATAGAGACAGAGAGAGACAGAGAGAGACACAGAGAGAGACAGAGAGACACAGAGAGACACAGAGAGAGACACAGAGAGACACAGAGAGAGACAGAGATAGACATAGACAGACAGAGACAGACAGAGACAGACAGAGAGAGACAGAGATAGAGACAGAGAGAGACAGAGAGTGAGACAGAGAGAGACAGAGAGAGAGACACCGAAAGACAGAGAGAGACAGAGAGAGACAATGAAAGACACAGAGAGAGACTAAGAGAGACAGAGAGAGACAGAGAGAGACAGAGAGAGACAGAGAGAGACAGAGAGAGACAAAAAAAGACACAGAGAGAGACAGAGAGCGATATAGATAGAGAAAAAGAAAGACAGAGAGAGACACAGAGAGAGAGACAGAGAGAGACAGAGAGATACAGAGAGAGAGACAAAGAGAGACAGAGAGAGAGACAGAGTGAGACAGAGAGAGAGAGAGAGACTGAGAGAGACAAAGAAAGACACAGAGAGAGATATAGAGAGACAGAGAGATACATTGAGAGAGACAGAGAGAGACAGAGATAGACAGAGAGAGACAGAGAGAGACACAGAGAGAGACAGAGAGACACAGAGAGACACAGAGAGACACAGAGAGACACAGAGAGAGACAGAGAGAGACACAGAGAGACACAGAGAGAGACACAGAGAGACACAGAGAGACACAGAGAGAGACAGAGAGAGAGACAGAGAGAGACAGAGAGAGACAGAGACAGACAGAGACAGACAGAGAGAGACAGAGATAGAGACAGAGAGAGACAGAGAGAGAGAGAGACAGAGAGAGACAGAGAGAGTCAGAGAGAGACAATGAAAGACACAGAGAGAGACAGAGAGAGACAGAGATAGAGACAGAGAGAGACAGAGAGAGGGAAAGAGAGAGACAGAGAGAGACAGAGAGAGACAGAGAGAGACAGAGAGAGACAGAGATAGAGACAGAGAGAAACAGAGAGAGACAGAGATAGAGAAAGAGAGAGACAAAGAGAGACATAGAGAGAGAGACAGAGAGAGACAGAGAGAGACAGAGTGAGACAAAGAAAGACACAGAGAAAGACAGAGACAGAGAGATACAGAGATAGAGACAGAGAGTGACAGATAGACAGAGAGAGACAGAGAGAAAGAGTTACAGAGAGAGACAGAGAGAGACAGAGATAGAGACAGAGAGAGACAGAGAGAGGGAAAGAGAGGGAAAGAGAGAGACAGAGAGAGAGAAGGAGAGAGACAGAGAGAGACAGAGAGAGAGACAGAGAGAGACAGAAAGAGTCAGAAGGACAGAGAGAGACAGAGATAGAGACAGAGAGAGACAGAGAGAAAGAGAGAGACAGAGAGAGTCAGAGAGAGACAGAGACAGAGTGAGAAAGACAGAGAGAGACAGAGATAGAGAGAGAGACAGAGAGAGACACACAGAGAGACAGAGAGAGACAAAGAAAGACACAGAGAGAGACATAGAGAGAGATACATTGAGAGAGACAGAGAGAGACAGAGAGAGACAGAGAGAGAGATAGAGAGAGACACAGAGAGAGACAGAGAGAGACAGAGAGACAGAGAGAGACAAAGAAAGACACAGAGAGAGACAGAGAGAGACAGAGAGAGAGACAGAGAGAGACAGAGAGAGACAGATAGACAGAGAGAGACAGAGAGAGACAGAGAGAGACAGAGTGACAGAGAGAGACATAGAGAGAAAGAGATAGAGACAGAGAGAGGGAAAGAAAGAGACACACAGAGAGATAGAGACAGAGAGAAACAGAGAGAGACAGAGATAGAGAAAGTGAGAGACAGAGAGAGACATAGAGAGAGTTACAGAGAGAGACAAAGAGAGACAGAGAGAGACAAAGAAAAACACAGAGAGAGACAAAGAGAGACAGAGAGATACAGAGAGAGAGAAAGAGAGAGACAGAGAGAGACATAAGAGAGAGACAGAGAGAGACAGGGAGAGAGACACCGAAAGACAGAGAGAGACAGAGAGAGACAATGAAAGACACAGAGAGAGACTAAGAGAGACAGAGAGAGACAGAGAGAGACAGAGAGAGACAGAGAGAGACAGAGAGAGACAAAAAAAGACACAGAGAGAGACAGAGAGCGATATAGATAGAGAAAAAGAAAGACAGAGAGAGACACAGAGAGAGAGACAGAGAGAGACAGAGAGATACAGAGAGAGAGACAAAGAGAGACAGAGAGAGAGACAGAGTGAGACAGAGAGAGAGAGAGAGACTGAGAGAGACAAAGAAAGACACAGAGAGAGATATAGAGAGACAGAGAGATACATTGAGAGAGACAGAGAGAGACAGAGATAGACAGAGAGAGACAGAGAGAGACACAGAGAGAGACAGAGAGACACAGAGAGACACAGAGAGACACAGAGAGACACAGAGAGAGACAGAGAGAGACACAGAGAGACACAGAGAGAGACACAGAGAGACACAGAGAGACACAGAGAGAGACAGAGAGAGAGACAGAGAGAGACAGAGAGAGACAGAGACAGACAGAGACAGACAGAGAGAGACAGAGATAGAGACAGAGAGAGACAGAGAGAGAGAGAGACAGAGAGAGACAGAGAGAGTCAGAGAGAGACAATGAAAGACACAGAGAGAGACAGAGAGAGACAGAGATAGAGACAGAGAGAGACAGAGAGAGGGAAAGAGAGAGACAGAGAGAGACAGAGAGAGACAGAGAGAGACAGAGAGAGACAGAGATAGAGACAGAGAGAAACAGAGAGAGACAGAGATAGAGAAAGAGAGAGACAAAGAGAGACATAGAGAGAGAGACAGAGAGAGACAGAGAGAGACAGAGTGAGACAAAGAAAGACACAGAGAAAGACAGAGACAGAGAGATACAGAGATAGAGACAGAGAGTGACAGATAGACAGAGAGAGACAGAGAGAAAGAGTTACAGAGAGAGACAGAGAGAGACAGAGATAGAGACAGAGAGAGACAGAGAGAGGGAAAGAGAGGGAAAGAGAGAGACAGAGAGAGAGAAGGAGAGAGACAGAGAGAGACAGAGAGAGAGACAGAGAGAGACAGAAAGAGTCAGAAGGACAGAGAGAGACAGAGATAGAGACAGAGAGAGACAGAGAGAAAGAGAGAGACAGAGAGAGTCAGAGAGAGACAGAGACAGAGTGAGAAAGACAGAGAGAGACAGAGATAGAGAGAGAGACAGAGAGAGACACACAGAGAGACAGAGAGAGACAAAGAAAGACACAGAGAGAGACATAGAGAGAGATACATTGAGAGAGACAGAGAGAGACAGAGAGAGACAGAGAGAGAGATAGAGAGAGACACAGAGAGAGACAGAGAGAGACAGAGAGACAGAGAGAGACAAAGAAAGACACAGAGAGAGACAGAGAGAGACAGAGAGAGAGACAGAGAGAGACAGAGAGAGACAGATAGACAGAGAGAGACAGAGAGAGACAGAGAGAGACAGAGTGACAGAGAGAGACATAGAGAGAAAGAGATAGAGACAGAGAGAGGGAAAGAAAGAGACACACAGAGAGATAGAGACAGAGAGAAACAGAGAGAGACAGAGATAGAGAAAGTGAGAGACAGAGAGAGACATAGAGAGAGTTACAGAGAGAGACAAAGAGAGACAGAGAGAGACAAAGAAAAACACAGAGAGAGACAAAGAGAGACAGAGAGATACAGAGAGAGAGAAAGAGAGAGACAGAGAGAGACATAAGAGAGAGACAGAGAGAGACAGGGAGAGACAAAGAGAGACAAAGAAAGACACAGAGAGAGACAGAGAGGGACAGAGAGAGACAGAGAGAGACAGAGTGACAGAGAGAGACAGAGAGAGACAGAGATAGAGACAGAGAGAGACAGAGAGAGGGAAAGAGAGAGACACAGAGAGAGAGAGACAGAGAGAGACAGAGAGAGAGACAGATAGAGACAGAGATAGAGACAGAGAGAGACAGAGAGAGGGAAAGAGAGAGACAGAGAGAGAGAGAGAGACAGAGAGAGACAGAGAGAGAGACAGATAGAGACAGAGAGAAATAGAGAGAGACAGAGATAGAGAAAGAGAGAGACAGAGAGAGACATAGAGAGAGAGATAGAGAGAGACTTTCCACTTTTTCAGGTTTTCTTGCCATATTCCGGTTCCTTCAGTGTGAGTTTTTAATTTTCTAATTCTTTCAGGGTTTTTTGCCATATTCTGGGTCCTACAGCGTGTATTTTTAATTTTCCAAGTTTTTCAGGGTTACTCAGCATATTTTGGGTCCTACAGTGTGATTTTTTTCATTTTCCACCTTTTTCAGGTTTTCTTGCCAATTTCGGGGTACTTCAGTGTGAGTTTTTAATATTCCACTTTTTACAGGGTTAATCGCCATATTCTGCGTCCTACAGTGTGATTTTTAAATTTTCCACGATTCTCAGGGTTTCTCGCCATATTCAGGTCCTACAGTTTGATTTTTTAATTTTAAACGTTTTTAAGTTTTTTTCGTCATGTTCTGGGTCCTACAGTTTGATATTCTCATTATCCAACTTTTTCAGATTTTCTCAGCATATTCTGGGTCCTACATTGTGAATTTTTAATTTTCCACGTTTTTCAAGGTTTCTTGCCATATTCTGGTCCTATAGTGTGATTTTCTCATTTTCCTCCTTTTTCAGTGTTTCTCGCCATATTCTGGGTCCTACAGTGTGAATATTTAATTTTCCATGTTTTTCATGTTTTCTCGCCATATTCTGGGTCCTTCAGTTTGTGTTTTTAATTTTCCTCGTTTTTCAGGTTTTCTCACCATATTCCCGGACCTTCAGTGTGAATTTTTAATTTTCCATGTTTTTCAGGTTTTTTCGTCATATTCTGGGTCCTAGAGTGTGATTTTCTCATTTCCACGTTTTTTAGGATTTCTCCCCATATTCGGGGTCCTTCAGTGTGAGTTTTTGATTTCCTACTTTTTCAGGGTTTCTCAATATATTCTGGTTCCTACAGAGTGTATTTTATTTTTCCAAGTTTTTCAAGGGTTTCTAGGGATATTCTGGGTCCTACAGTGCGAACATTTAATTTTCCATGATTATCAGGGTTTCTCAGCATATTTTTAGGTCCTGCAGTGTGATTTTCTCATTTTTCACCTTTTTCAAGTTTTTTCGCTATTCTGGGTTCTACATGTGATTTTCTCATTTTCCACCTTTTTCAGGTTTTCTCGCTATATTCCGGGTCCTTCAGTGTGAATTTTTAATTTTCCACGTTTTTCAGGGTTTCTCGGCATATTCTGTTTCCTGCAGTGTGATTTTCTCATTTTCCAAGTTTTTCAGGTTTTTTCGTAATTCTGGGTCTTACAGTGTGATTTTCTCATTTTTCACCTTTTGCAGGGTTTCTTGCCATATTCTGGGTCCAACAGAGTGTATTTTTAATTTACCACGTTTTTCCGGTTTCTCACCATATTCTGGGTCCAACAGCGCGTATTTTCAATTTTCCACGTTTTTCAGGGTTTCTCGGCATATTCTGGGTCCTAAAGTGTGATTTTCTCATTTTCGAAGTTTTTCAAGTTTTTTCGCAATTCTGGGTCCTACAGTCATTTATTCTCATTTTCCACCTTTTTCAGGTTTTCTCGCCATATTCGGGGTCTTTCAGTGTGAATTTTTAGTTTTTTACTTTTTTCAGGTTTTCTTGCCATATTCTGGGTCATTCAGTGTGAGTTTTTAATTTTACACGTTTTTCAGGTTTTTTCGTCATATTCTGGGTACTACAGTGTGATTTTTCTCATTTTCTCATTTTTCAGGTTTTCTTGCCATATTCCAGGTCCTTCAGGGTGAATTTTTAATTTTCCATGTTTTTCAGTATTTCTCGCCATATTCTGGGTAATACAGTGTGAATTTTTAATTTTCCACTTTTTTCATGGTTTCTCGCCATATTCTGTGTCCGACAGTGTGAATTTTTAATTTTCATGTTTTTCAGGGTTACTCAGCATATTCTAGGTCCTGCAGTGTGATTTTCTCATTTTCCACGTTTTATAAATTTTTTCGTAATTCTGGGTCCTACAGTGTGATTTTCTCATTTTCCAACTTTTTACAGCCTTTCTAGCCATATTTGGGGTCCTTCAGTGTGAGATTTTAATTTTATAATTTTTCAGGGTTTCTCGACATATTCTGTGTCCTACAGCGTGTATTTTTTATTTTCCATGTTTCTCAGTTTTTTTTAAATCATATTCTGAGTCCTAAAGTGTGATCTTCTCATTTCCAGGTTTTTCAGGTCTTTCAGTGTGAATTTTTAATTTAACACGTTTTTCAGTATTTCTCGACATATTCTGGGAAATACAGTGTGAATTTTTAATTGCACACTTTTTTATTGGTTTCTCGCCATATTGTGTCCAACAATGTGAATTTTTAATTTTCACTTTTTTCCGTGTTTCTTGGCATATTCTGGGTCCTACAGTGTGAGTTTTTAATTTTCCTCGTTTTTTCAGGTTTTCTCGCCATATTCAGATTTCTTCAGTGTGAATTTTTAATTTTCCACGTTTTTCAGGTTTTTTCATCATATTCTGGGTCCTACAGTGTGATTTTCTCATTTCCAAGTTTTTCAGGATTTCTTGCCATATTCCAGGTCCTGCAGTGTGAATTTTTAATTTTCCACGTTTTTCAGTATTTCTCCCCATATTTTGGGTAATACATTGTGAATTTTAATTTTCCTCTTTTTTTCATGTTTTCTCGAAATATTCTGTGTCCGACAGTGTGAATTTTTAATTTTCACGTTTTTCAGGGTTTCTCAGCATATTCTGGGTCCTTCAGTTTGAGTTTTTAATTTTCCTCGTTTTTCAGGTTTTCTGGCCATATTCCGGGTCCTTCAGTGTGAATTTTTAATTTTCCACGATTTTCAGGGATTCTCAGCATATTCTGGGTCCTGCAGTGTGATTTTCTCATTTTCCAACTTTTTACAGCCTTTCTAGCCATATTTGGGGTCCTTCAGTGTGAGATTTTAATTTTATAATTTTTCAGGGTTTCTCGACATATTCTGTGTCCTACAGCGTGTATTTTTTATTTTCCATGTTTCTCAGTTTTTTTTAAATCATATTCTGAGTCCTAAAGTGTGATCTTCTCATTTCCAGGTTTTTCAGGTCTTTCAGTGTGAATTTTTAATTTAACACGTTTTTCAGTATTTCTCGACATATTCTGGGAAATACAGTGTGAATTTTTAATTGCACACTTTTTTATTGGTTTCTCGCCATATTGTGTCCAACAATGTGAATTTTTAATTTTCACTTTTTTCCGTGTTTCTTGGCATATTCTGGGTCCTACAGTGTGAGTTTTTAATTTTCCTCGTTTTTTCAGGTTTTCTCGCCATATTCAGATTTCTTCAGTGTGAATTTTTAATTTTCCACGTTTTTCAGGTTTTTTCATCATATTCTGGGTCCTACAGTGTGATTTTCTCATTTCCAAGTTTTTCAGGATTTCTTGCCATATTCCAGGTCCTGCAGTGTGAATTTTTAATTTTCCACGTTTTTCAGTATTTCTCCCCATATTTTGGGTAATACATTGTGAATTTTAATTTTCCTCTTTTTTTCATGTTTTCTCGAAATATTCTGTGTCCGACAGTGTGAATTTTTAATTTTCACGTTTTTCAGGGTTTCTCAGCATATTCTGGGTCCTTCAGTTTGAGTTTTTAATTTTCCTCGTTTTTCAGGTTTTCTGGCCATATTCCGGGTCCTTCAGTGTGAATTTTTAATTTTCCACGATTTTCAGGGATTCTCAGCATATTCTGGGTCCTGCAGTGTGATTTTCTCATTTTCCACCTTTTTCAGGTTTTCTAGCCATATTCCGGGTCCATCAGTGTGAGTTTATAGTTATCTACTTTTTTCAGGGTTGATTGCCATATTCTGGGTAATACAGTGAGAATTTTCATTGTCCAATTTTTTCATGGTTTCTCGCCATAATCTGGTTCCCCCAGCGTATATTTTTAATTTTCCACGTTTTCAGGGTTTCTCGGCATATTCTGGGTCCTACAGTGTGACTTTCCCATTTTCGACGTTTTTCAATTTTTTTTTCCAAATCTGGGTTCTATAGTGTGATTAATTCTCATTTTCCATCTTTTTCATGATTTCTCGCTATATTCTGGGTCCTACAGTGTGAGTTTTGAATTTTCCTTGTTTTTTTGGTTTTCTCGCCATATTAGGGGTCCTTCAGTGTGAATTTTTAATTTTCCACGTTTTCTAAGTTTCTCGCCATATACAGTGTGAATTTTTAATTTTCAACTTTTTTCATGATTCTTGCCATATTCTGTGTCCAACAGTGTCAATTTTTAATTTTCACGTTTTTCAGCATTTCTCGGCATATTCTGGGTCCTGCAGTGTGATTTTCTCATTTTCCACTTTTTCAGGTTTTCTTGCCATATTCCGGTTCCTTCAGTGTGAGTTTTTAATTTTCTAATTCTTTCAGGGTTTTTTGCCATATTCTGGGTCCTACAGCGTGTATTTTTAATTTTCCAAGTTTTTCAGGGTTACTCAGCATATTTTGGGTCCTACAGTGTGATTTTTTTCATTTTCCACCTTTTTCAGGTTTTCTTGCCAATTTCGGGGTACTTCAGTGTGAGTTTTTAATATTCCACTTTTTACAGGGTTAATCGCCATATTCTGCGTCCTACAGTGTGATTTTTAAATTTTCCACGATTCTCAGGGTTTCTCGCCATATTCAGGTCCTACAGTTTGATTTTTTAATTTTAAACGTTTTTAAGTTTTTTTCGTCATGTTCTGGGTCCTACAGTTTGATATTCTCATTATCCAACTTTTTCAGATTTTCTCAGCATATTCTGGGTCCTACATTGTGAATTTTTAATTTTCCACGTTTTTCAAGGTTTCTTGCCATATTCTGGTCCTATAGTGTGATTTTCTCATTTTCCTCCTTTTTCAGTGTTTCTCGCCATATTCTGGGTCCTACAGTGTGAATATTTAATTTTCCATGTTTTTCATGTTTTCTCGCCATATTCTGGGTCCTTCAGTTTGTGTTTTTAATTTTCCTCGTTTTTCAGGTTTTCTCACCATATTCCCGGACCTTCAGTGTGAATTTTTAATTTTCCATGTTTTTCAGGTTTTTTCGTCATATTCTGGGTCCTAGAGTGTGATTTTCTCATTTCCACGTTTTTTAGGATTTCTCCCCATATTCGGGGTCCTTCAGTGTGAGTTTTTGATTTCCTACTTTTTCAGGGTTTCTCAATATATTCTGGTTCCTACAGAGTGTATTTTATTTTTCCAAGTTTTTCAAGGGTTTCTAGGCATATTCTGGGTCCTACAGTGCGAACATTTAATTTTCCATGATTATCAGGGTTTCTCAGCATATTTTTAGGTCCTGCAGTGTGATTTTCTCATTTTTCACCTTTTTCAAGTTTTTTCGCTATTCTGGGTTCTACATGTGATTTTCTCATTTTCCACCTTTTTCAGGTTTTCTCGCTATATTCCGGGTCCTTCAGTGTGAATTTTTAATTTTCCACGTTTTTCAGGGTTTCTCGGCATATTCTGTTTCCTGCAGTGTGATTTTCTCATTTTCCAAGTTTTTCAGGTTTTTTCGTAATTCTGGGTCTTACAGTGTGATTTTCTCATTTTTCACCTTTTGCAGGGTTTCTTGCCATATTCTGGGTCCAACAGAGTGTATTTTTAATTTACCACGTTTTTCCGGTTTCTCACCATATTCTGGGTCCAACAGCGCGTATTTTCAATTTTCCACGTTTTTCAGGGTTTCTCGGCATATTCTGGGTCCTAAAGTGTGATTTTCTCATTTTCGAAGTTTTTCAAGTTTTTTCGCAATTCTGGGTCCTACAGTCATTTATTCTCATTTTCCACCTTTTTCAGGTTTTCTCGCCATATTCGGGGTCTTTCAGTGTGAATTTTTAGTTTTTTACTTTTTTCAGGTTTTCTTGCCATATTCTGGGTCATTCAGTGTGAGTTTTTAATTTTACACGTTTTTCAGGTTTTTTCGTCATATTCTGGGTACTACAGTGTGATTTTTCTCATTTTCTCATTTTTCAGGTTTTCTTGCCATATTCCAGGTCCTTCAGGGTGAATTTTTAATTTTCCATGTTTTTCAGTATTTCTCGCCATATTCTGGGTAATACAGTGTGAATTTTTAATTTTCCACTTTTTTCATGGTTTCTCGCCGTATTCTGTGTCCGACAGTGTGAATTTTTAATTTTCATGTTTTTCAGGGTTACTCAGCATATTCTAGGTCCTGCAGTGTGATTTTCTCATTTTCCACGTTTTATAAATTTTTTCGTAATTCTGGGTCCTACAGTGTGATTTTCTCATTTTCCAACTTTTTACAGCCTTTCTAGCCATATTTGGGGTCCTTCAGTGTGAGATTTTAATTTTATAATTTTTCAGGGTTTCTCGACATATTCTGTGTCCTACAGCGTGTATTTTTTATTTTCCATGTTTCTCAGTTTTTTTTAAATCATATTCTGAGTCCTAAAGTGTGATCTTCTCATTTCCAGGTTTTTCAGGTCTTTCAGTGTGAATTTTTAATTTAACACGTTTTTCAGTATTTCTCGACATATTCTGGGAAATACAGTGTGAATTTTTAATTGCACACTTTTTTATTGGTTTCTCGCCATATTGTGTCCAACAATGTGAATTTTTAATTTTCACTTTTTCCGTGTTCTTGGCATATTCTGGGTCCTACAGTGTGAGTTTTTAATTTTCCTCGTTTTTTTCAGGTTTTCTCGGCATATTCAGATTTCTTCAGTGTGAATTTTTAATTTTCACGTTTTTTCAGGTTTTTTCATCATATTCTGGTCCTACAGTGTGATTTTCTCTCATTTCCAAGTTTTTCAGGATTTCTTGCCATATTCCAGGTCCTGCAGTGTGAATTTTTAATTTTCCACGTTTTTCAGTATTTCTCCCCATATTTTTGGGTAATACATTGTGAATTTTAATTTTCTCTTTTTTTCATGTTTTCTCGAAATATTCTGTGTCCGACAGTGTGAATTTTTAATTTTCACGTTTTTCAGGGTTATCAGCATATTCTGGATCCTTCAGTTTGAGTTTTTTAATTTTCCTCGTTTTTCAGGTTTTCTGGCCATATTCCGGGTCCTTCAGTGTGAATTTTTAATTTTCCACGATTTTCAGGGATTCTCAGCATATTCTGGGTCCTGCAGTGTGATTTTCTCATTTTCCAACTTTTTCAGGTTTTCTAGCCATATTCC